>NC_142471.1:52701818-53004848 GCF_049115385.1 Moschus berezovskii | reverse complement strand
CTCTTTTCATCCCTTAGGTAGGGGTCCACTTTCCTTAAATATGTTGTTGCTTGCATGATTCTGGAACAAAATCAGAGTTCTGTTAGCAAAACCCTGAGGGGATGATGGCTAGTGGCAGGCACATAACGATGCAGACCTTACTGGAAATATTATAGCTAACTTGTCTCTCTATTGCTGGTCTGTCTCTGCTCTTCTCCACCCAAATCAGTTTGTATATTGTTGGCAGAATGACCCTTCTTGACATGTTACTTTTCTGCTTAGCCCTTCATCAACTGTCAAGTAAAGGTCCAACTCAACCTACCATTCAATGCCCTCTCTGCTCTAGACCTATCTGACTCTTGTGTTTACCTTACACTTCAGACTCATCAGGAATCAGAATTCTTCTTATTTTTTTCAAGTATTAACTCTCTTCATGTCTTTGTATTTTCATGCAAGTTTTATTTTACTTTATCCAAATCCTAACTGTCTTTCAAGTTTCACTTTAATTGCTCCTCCAGGAATTTCTCTCTGACTTCCCCATCTGCATAACATTATCATTTTCTGAACCCCAAAGTGATTTGCCTGTGTCTCTTAGGACACTGATAACATTATGCCTTTTTAAAATAAAATCTTTAAGCCTTTCCTGAAGATAGGAAGGCCCTTGAGGTTGAAAACATTTTTTAAACCCTGCCCAGTACCTTATACTTAGTAAGAGATATTGAATGAGTAAGAATATATTAGAATTTGTCACATAATTATACAGAGATAGTTTTGGAAGTTAGAAAAAAGGTTTTCATTTTGAAATAGCAGAAAATAGAAACATATATTGATTATTTTAATTGGGACTTGGGGAGAAGGAAAATTCATGTATTATAAAGTATCTGGTTAATGACATATTTTATGCTGAGTGCATTAAATGTTCTCTCTTTCAGTACTAACAAGGAACCATCAAAAATGGGCTTCATGGGTTCATTTTTTAATTAAGGAAATAGATTCACAGTCCTTTGCTTGGGGAGATACAATGTGGAGTTCAGAATAGAACCCAAGTCTGATTAACAGAGTCCTTAGTTTAGTCCAGGCTGTTTTCATCACCTTAGAACAGACAGAGCCTTTAGTTGGCCCATTATGGTGATTAGAAAGGTGACTCTTTCATACTTCACTACAAACTAAGGAATCATAAACGGAAAATAAGTTGTCTATCACAATTAGAAAGCAATAACCAAACCCATGTAAAAAATTGGGAAAACAAGTTATATTATATTATATATCATATATTATATATCTGTTATATCTATTATATCTATATGAATTGTAAACATTACTCATATCTATACTTTCAAGCTTGTAGAAATCTCTTAAATAAATTTAAAGATTTATGCCACTGGTAGTTTTGTGTGTACAAGCATGTGTATATTTACAGACACGACTGAAGCGACTTAGCAGCAGCAGTGTTGGTGAAATTGTGCAGTGGGTTAATCCATGTGTTTGCCATCTGGGCCTAGGTGACAGCACGATGAGTCCAGAGTATAATATTGTTAGAATACACATTGCCTCTCTGACCTTGGGTTGGCCAGTGGTTTCTTAGCCATGGCACCAGAAGCAGATGTTGCAAGAAGGAAAAAAAAGGCGAGAATAAAATTGACTTCATTAAAATTAATATGTTTTGTGTTCCAAATGATGATGATATTGATAAAGTGAACAAAAACTTTTTAGAAGAAAATATTTGAAAATCATCTGAAAGGGGACTTGCATTTAGAACATATAACTCTTACAATTCAATAAAAAAAAAAATTGCCCAATAAAAACTGGGTTAAGGGTTGAGTCGATATTTTCCAAAGAAGAAAACTTTTTTTAAAAATAGGCAAAATAAAGCCTTTTTATGGGCTAAATAAGCCTATAAAAAGATGTTGTAATCAACATCACAAGTCATTAGGTAAATAGGAATAAAAACCACAGAGCTGTTCCTTCACACCCACTGGGTTGGTTGTAATAATAATTAAAAAAAAAGACAACAAGTAATAACAAGTGTTAGGAAAGGTGTGGAGAAATTGGGATTCTCATGCATTGATGATGGGACTCTTAACAGGGTGCTGTCACTTTGGAAAACTATTTGGCAATTTCTTAAATAGTTAATTTGATTTACCATTGGCTTTAGCAATCCTACTCCTAGGTATATGCTCAAGAGAAATGAAAACATATGTTCACACTAAAACTTTTACGTGAATGTGTGTAGAAGCATTATTCATAATAGTCAAAAGTGGAAATTACCCCAAAGTCTGTCAGCTGGTTAAAGGATAAACAAAATGTAGTTTAAGCATACAATATAGACTATTGCTCAGCCATTAAAAATGAAGTACTTATACAGGCTGCAAAAAGTTAAACCCTCAAATAATATGCTCTGTGAAAGAAGCCAGTTACAAAAGACCACATTGTGTATGATTCCATTTATATCAATTGCCTCATTAGGCAAATCAGTAGAAATAGCAGATTAGTTGTTGCTGGAGGCTGGGATGATGGGAGTGTGTGAAAATGGGGAATGACTTCTAGTAGATAGTCTTTTTGGGTGCGAAGAGGAAGTTCTAAAGTTAGATTGTGGTAATGGTTGCAACACCCTTTGAATATACTAAAACCCACTGAATTGTGCACTTTAAATGCTGAATTTTATGGTGTATGGGTTGTATCTCAATAGAGGTAATAAAAGAATACTCAGTGTACAATTCATTAGGACAAACCATGTAAATTTTTAATGAAATTCTGGACATGGATTTCGAGTCCCTTGTGTATGATTCATGACTGTGCTCAAAGCAGCAATCCAGTTTAATCGGTTTTCTTTCTGTGCATATGTAATGTTCCAAACATGAGCATTAATGAAAGCAGTGTATCTGAATGATAAGTAAAATTGCCAGTAATGAGGGGGACTTGTTTGCAACGTGATTGACTACGTATATAGTGTGGGGTTAAGATGAGGAAGCCACACTTACCTTAAGTAGCATGTTGTTTTTGTTGTTCAGTCGCCAAGTCATGTCCGACTCTTCATGACCCTATGGACTCCAGCGTACTAGGCTTGCCTGACCCTCACCATATCCTGGAGTTCGCTCAAGCTCATGTCCATTGAGTTGCTGATGCCATCCAACCATCTCATCCTCTGTCGCCCTCTTCTCCTTCTGCCTTCAATCCTTCCTAGCATCAGGGTTTTTTCCAGAGTCAACTGTTCGCATCCAGTGGCCAAAGTATTGGAGCTTCAGCATCAGTCCTTCCAAAGAGTATTCAGGGTTGATTTTTGTTAAGATTTACTGGTTTGATCTCCTTGCTTTCCAAGGGATTCCTTGCTTTTCAAGAGTCTTTTCCAGCACTGCAGTTTGAAAGCATCAATTCTTTGGCACTCTGCTTTCTTAACTGTCCAGCTCTCACATTCATACATGACTAGAAAAACTGTAGCCTTGACTATACGGCCCTTTGTTGGCAAAGTGATATCTTTGCTTTTTCACGCACTGTCTAGGTTTGTCATAGCTTTCCTGCCAAGAAGCAACTGTCTTCTAATTTCATGGCTACAGTCACCATATGCAGTGATTTTTAGAGCCCCAAAAGAGGAAATTTGTCACTGTTTCTACCTTTTTCCCCTTCTGTTTGCCATAAAGTGATGGGACTGGTGCCATGATCTTAGTTTTTTAATAATTGAGTTTTAAAACAGCTTTTTCATTCTCCTCCTTCACCCTCTTCAAGAGACTCTTTAGTTCCTCTTCACTGTCTACCATTAGAGCCTTATCATCTACATATCTGAGGTTGTTGATAGTTCTCCTGGAAATCTTGATTCCTGCTTGTAACTCATCCAGCCAAGCATTTTGCATGATGTGCTCTGCATATAAGTTAAATAAACAGGGTTACAATTAACAGCCTTTTTGTACTCCTTTCTCAGTCCTGAGCCAGTCATTTGTTCTGTACAGGGTTCTAACTGTTGCTTCTTGACCACTCACAAGTTTTTCTAGGAGACAGGTAAGATGATCTGGTATTCCCATATGTTTAACAGCTTTCTACAGTTTGTTATGATCCACACCGTCAAAGGCTTTAGCATAGTCAATGAAGCAGAGGTTGATGTTTTTCTGGAATTGCCTTGCTTTCTCTACAATCCAGCGAATGTTGGCAATTTGATCTCTGGTTCCTCTTCCTTTTCTAAAACCAGCTTGAACATCTGGAAGTTCTCAGTTCACATAATAAGTTCTTTAGCTTCACAAGCTGAAGCCTAGTTTGGAGGATTTTGAGCATCACCTTACTAGCATGGGGGATGAATGTGTTTGTCTGGTGGTTTGAACATTCTTTAGTACTGCCCTTCTTGGTAATTAGAACGAGGGTTGACCTTTTCCAGTCCTCTGGCCACTGCTGGGTTTTCCAAATTTGATGCCATATTGAGTGCAGCACTTTAATAGCATCATCTTTTAAGATTTTAAATAGCTCTGCTGGAATTCCATCACTTCCACTAGCTTTATTGACAGCAGACTTCCTAAGGCCCACTTGATTTCACACACCAGAATGTCTGGCCCTGAGTGAGAGACTGTACCATCGTGGTTATCCAGGACATTAAAGATTTTTTTTTTGTATCATTCTTCTATGTATTCTTTCCATTTCCTCTTGATCTCTTCTGCTTCTACTGCTGCTGCTGCTGCTGGTAAGTCACTTCAGTCGTGTCCGACTCTGTGTGACCCCATAGACGGAAGCCCACCAGGCTCCCCCTTCCCTGGGATTCTCCAGGCAAGAACACTGGAGTGGGTTGCCATTTCCTTCTCCAATGTGTGAAAGTGGAAAGTGAAAAGTGAAAGTGAAGTCACTCAGTCGTGTCCGACCCTTAGCAACCCCACAGACTGCAGCCTACCAGGCTCCTCCATCCATGGGATTTTCTAGGCAAGAGTACTGGAGTGGCTTGCCATTGCCTTCTCCGTCTGCTTCTACTAGGTCTTTACAATTTCTGTCCTTTATTGTGCCAATATTTGGATGAAATATTCCTTCAGTATTTCTGATTTTCTTGATGAGATCTTTAGTCATACCCTTTCTATTGTTTTCCTGTTTGTTTGCAGTGTTTTTTGAAGAAGCCCTTCTTGTCTCTCCTTGATATTCTCTGGAACTCCGCATTTAGTTGGGTGTACCCACTCCAGTATTCTTACGTGGGAAATCCCCATGGACAGAGGAGCCTGGTGGGCTACAGTCCATGGGGTCCCAAAGAGTCGGACATGACTGAACAACTAAGCATGCACTCATGCACACACACACACACACACATGCACACATGCGCACATACACACACATAAACACATACCCCTTTCCTTTTCTCCCTTGCTTTTAACTTCTCTTCTTTCTTCAACTCTTTGTAAAGCCTCCTGAGACAACCACTTTGCCTTTTTGCTTTTCTTTGGGATGGTTTTGTTTGCTGCCTCCTATACAATATTACAAACCTCTGTCCATAGTTCTTTAGGTACTCTTTACTAGACCTAATCCCCTGAATCTATTTGTCACCTCCACTGTATATTCATAGGGGGTTTAATTTAAGTCATACCTGACTGGTCAAGTGGTTTTCCCTGCTTTCTTTAGTTTAAGCCTGAATTTTGCTATGAGGAGTTCATGATCTGAGCCACAGTAAGATCCGGGTCTTGTTTTTGCTGACTGTATATAGCTTCTCCATCTTTGGCTACAAAGAGTGTAATCAATCTGATTTTGGTATTGACCATTTGGTGATGTCCATGTGTAAAATCATCTCTTATGTTGTTGAAAAAGGGTGTTTGCTATGACCAGTGTGTTCTCTTGGAAGGATTCTGTTAGCCTTTGCCCTGCTTCATTTTGTACGTTTAAGGCCTAACTTGCCTTTTAATCCAGGTGTCATTTGACTTCCTACTTTTGCATTCCAATCCCCTATGATGAATATATATATATATATATATTTTTTTTTTTTTTTTTTGGTGTTAGTTCTCGGAGGCCTTCTGGGTCTTCAAAGAATTGATCAACTTCAGCTTCTTCAGTATCCGTGGTCAGGGCAGAGACTGGAATTACTGTGATGTTAAATGGATTGCCTTGGAAACGAACCAAGATCATTCTGTCATTTTTAAGTTTACACCCAAGTTCCACATTTCAGACTCTTTTGTTGATTGTGAGGGATACTCCATTTCTTCTATGGGATTCTTGCTCACAGTAGTAGATATAATACTCATCAGAATTGAATTCACCCATTCTCGTCCATTTTAGTTCGTTTACTCCTAAGATGTTGTTGTTTATTCCTGTCATCTCCTGCTTGACTATGTCCAAGTTTACCTTGATTCATGGACCTAATGTTCCAAGTTCCTATGCAATACTATTCTTTACGGCATCAGATTTTACATTCATCACCAGACATGTCCTCAACTGAGCATTATTTATGCTTTGACGCAGCCACTTCATTTTTTCTAGAGCTATTGGTAGTTGTTTTCCATTCTTCCCCAGTAGCATATTGGACACCTTTCAACCCAGGGGGCTCATCTTTTGGTGTCATATCTTTTTACATTTTTATACAGTTCATGGGGTTAAAAAGCATACTTAACAGTTGATTCACGGTGTCGTGCAGCAGAAACCAACACATTATAAAGCAATTATCCTCCAGCTAAAAATAAATTTAAAAAATTAAAACACACACACACACAAAATTCAGATACATTAACCACCGAAGGTGGTTTGAAAGGATCTAAAGGAAGCCAGTCCTGGGTGTTCATTGGAAGGACTGATGTTGAAGCTGAAACTCCAATATCTTGGCCACCTGATGCGAAGAGCTGACTCATTTGAAAAGACCCTGATGCTGGGAAAGATTGAAGGTGGGAGGAGAAGGGGACAACAGAGGATGAGATGGTTGGATGGCATCACTAACTCAATGGACATGGGTTTTGGACTCCGGGAGTTGGTGATGGACAGGGAGGCCTGGCGTGCTGCGGTTCATGGGGTCACAAAGAGTCAGGCATGACTAAGTGACTGAACTGAACTGTGTGATATATAGTATAGTAGAAAAGTGCACACAGAACCTGGAGAAGGGAAACTTACTTCTTTATGTTTTATGTCACAGAGGGTGATGTAGGAAATTACTTGGGAGGAGTACATGGTAGTCATATTTTATAAAAGGGACCTATCTAAAACTTTACTCAAGTTGGATTGTGAACCAAGATGATATGTGGTTCAAAACTTGCATAATACAAGACTCATTTGTACAGGTTGGCAGATATTGTTTATAAGCTGAAGTTGCACTGGCAAGTGTAAGAGTGTCAACATAGTTTATTATTTACTTCTGCCATTTTTAGAATGATGAAATTGTTAAAAAATATTTTCTTTTGGTAGATTCACATTATTTTAAGTTTTGAGTGCAGGATGATATTTTAATTGTTTTTCATATTGTATTCAAGATGTGTGCAGTTATAATTAGCTAAATCGTGGCTGCATTGTAGGATTTTTCCAGGATGAACAGGGAAGATAGAAGTTCCTAGGAGACCTTTGTTACACCTGTAGATGCAATGTAGCCAAGTGTAATTCAAAAAACTATTAGGAAATATTGTAGTTTACAATCTTCAGGTGTCCAACTGAGGACTGCTAAAGTGGAACTTCTGGTAATGAGAGTTATTTTCTAGTCTATAAAAATGATTTCAGTTGGATAGAAGTCGATGCTGAATGCTGCTTAGGTATCTTGGCTGGGGCTGAGTCCTAATCATTCTGAATGATCTTAACTCCCTCAAGTCTGGATTAAAATGTAGCAGAAAAATATATACTGTATCAGGAAGCCTGGTGCTTTCAATTATAAGACAAGGACATGACAGTAAAGTCAGATTCTGTTCTTGAATGGTGTTATTTTCTCTGTTTAATGCCATTAATGCTTCACTGAAGAGTACATGTCTAAAAAAGAAAGTTCCATATTAGAATACTGGACAACCAAATGAACTGCTTACCTTTTGCTAATGTTTTATCAATTCCACAGCATATATATTTATGCAGTAGATCATTCTAAATTAGAATAATATTGAAGAATGGTCATTCATAGAGCACATCTTGAAGTTGGAGTCCATGCCTAATGTTAAGGTTTTTCTTTTCCATTTCACACTGTTAGTCAAGCCCCTGTTAGAAAGTAACAAAAAATGAGATTAGCCCATGAGCTGAAGTGCTCCTGGACTATTTGGAGAAAATAGTTCAGATTTATTTCACATGAATGACAGAGGCAAAACATGGTTAACTTATCAGCTGGACAAAATTCAGACCATCTTAGAGCAAAAATCCTTAAGTATCCATAATATTTTGTATATACTCTTAATATCAATGTTGAAAACTGTTATAATTCACTTTATTTAGATTTTATTGGATTATAGTTGCTTTACAATGTTATGTTATTTTCAGGTGTACAGAAAAGTGATTCAGTTATGCATACAGATATATTCATTCTTTTTAATTTTTTTCACATATAGGTTATCACAGAACATTGAGTAGAGTTCCCTGTGCTATATAGTAGGTTCTTGTTGATTATCTATCACTGTATTTAAATGACTGATATTGCAAAAATATTTAGCAGTGTTAAAATGTAATAAGCTTATGAAATGAACATGATCAGCACAGCAGTCAGGGGAAGAAAATCTCATAATTTCCTCAGTTGTGATTGTGAGCTTGGAGAAGTTACAGAAGTGTACATCTTAGTTATATATTTTATATGTTCTCTATCTGTAATCTGCCATTTAAAAAATGAAGGTGTCATGTCTTAAATATAAAATTTATTGATAATGTCAGAAAAAGTTAGTCTATCTTAAGGGACAATTTGCATAGTTTACTCTGGTCTTTTTAGTTTGTGTATGTTTTCAGGGAGAAAAAGGGTCTCGAAGTTTCCAGACTAGGGATTGACCACTGACCACCTTTAATTTTTGTTTGAGTAACTCTTGTAATGATTTCCTTCAGTATGTCCTCCAAAGCTGTAGTGTTCAGAAGAATTTATTTTAATATAGTAACATGAAACAAAGAAGGCAGTCACTTGAAAAGAGATATTTTCCAAGTGTCAGTGAAGGAAGAATTTACACAAAAACGTTATGATTTTTGATGGGCATTTTCTTGGAGATTTCAGCAAAATAGGAGAACATGAGATGCTGGGAGCTTAATATCAAATTCTACATAGTTTAAACCACAGTTATGCTGAGACGCTGAGCACCAGCTGCCAGAGACAGAGTCCACTGTGGCCTGATCACTGTGAAAACACCTGCCCCAAAGTGGACTTTGGTCCCTAGGCTTGGGTTATCTGATTCTTCAGAGTAGCCTTCACCATGATGACAGATGTCCAGGATTAAAAGTGAAACCTCAGCTGCAGTGGTGTCTCACATGTGTGCAGCCCAGAGCACATGAGAAGTTAGAACTAGCTTGTTCCCATGGAAAAATAAGATGCCTCTTTCAGAGTAGCTGGTATTATGAACATTCTTCCACAGAAAGAATAGATAAACTATGTTTCTATCTTGAGTAGTCACATCTTGCTAAAAGAAGTGCTCTTAAGAAATACAGGGATGTATGTCCAATTTGTGTCTTCATTACTCTTGTTTTACTTATTGATCATTCAGTTCAGTTCAGTCGCTCAGTCCTGTCCGACTCTGCGACCCCATGAATCACAGCACGCCAGGCCTCCTTGTCCATCACCAACTTCCGGAGTTCACTCAAACTCATGTCCACAGAGTCGGTGATGCCATCTAGCCATCTCATTCTCTGTCGTCCCCTTCTCCTCCAGCCCCCAATCCTTCCCAGCATCAGAGTCTTTTCCAGTGAGTCAACTCTTTGCATGAGGTGGCCAAAGTATTGGAGTTTCAGCTTTAGCATCAGTCCTTCCAATGAACGCCCAGGACTGATCTCCTTTAGAATGGACTGGTTGGATCTCCTTGCAGTCCAAAGGACTCTCAAGAGGCTTCTCCAGCACCACAGTTCAAAAGCATCAATTCTTCGGCCATCAGCTTTCTTCACAGTCCAACTCTCACATCCATACATGACCACGGGAAAAACCATAGCCTTGACTAGATGGACCTTTGTTGGCAAAGTAATGTCTCTGCTTTTTAATATACTATCTAGGTTGGTCATAAGATATCTTCAAAAAAGAAAGCTTACCATGGAAGTGATTAAAGAACACTTAGGTGTTTCATATATCTATATATATAGAAAGAATCCATCTCCATTGGTAAAAGCATGCATAATATGCACTCTTAACTTGAGTTAAGAATAAGAGCAAAACATGTATCCTATTTGGAAATTACAGATTCTATTTAAAGCTTCAAGTAAAAAATATATCTTAAAATTGCATATTTGGCCTTTAAATTTGAGGTCAGTAAATATGTAAGTTTTATGATGCTCGTGGTATAAATGATGTCCAGGAAAGGAAAGGAAAGATGTCTGTGATTGCCTGTGTGTATTCTTTATACTTTTTCTTTCCATTTTTATCTGGAGCAAGTATCTTTTTCTTATTGATTGTAAGAGTTTGTTATATTTTTTAAACACTAATCTCTTACCAGTTATACATCCTCGCCTTCTCTTTGGCTTGTCTCTGAACTTCAGTAAGATCTTTTGTTCTGCAGAAAGTTTGTTAATTTAAATGTAGTTTAAAATTTTAATTGATGTTTTAATCTTTTATTTCTGCTTTGATCTTTTTTATATCTGAAGAAATCCTTCCCTTTTCAAATATCATAAAACTATTTATATTTTCTTTTAAATGTTAGCTTATATTTTTAAACTTTTTCCTGTAGGTTCCAAATTACTTTATAGTCTATCATCTTGCTTCACATTTAGGCAGCTGAGAGAGAAAGAACACAGAAGGTTGTGATAACAGCGTTAGTGTAAGGGGAACATCCAGAGGTTAAGAGAAGGTGTGGCAAGTGCAAATGTAAAAAAACGAAAAAACAAAAACAGTTAATTGGAGTTGAGTTAAAATTGGCATTTCTGCAGTTGATTAATCTAAGAGAGAAGACTGCATTATTCTGATGTGTAATCTAGAGATCACTTCATGTTAGGCCCAGAACAACAGAAGTGGGACTAGAAAAAAAAAAAAAATGATGCAATACTTCTTACCAAGTCCTACCAATGTATTCTTAAGCAATCATCTCAAAAAAATAAAAATAATCTCTCCTTCCATACTTTCAAAGTATTTACAAAGAAGAAGGAAAGTGAAGATAGTAAAGAAATAGGTAATTTTAAGTTCGATAGATGGATGGTGGGAAAGGTGAGACCATGAAATTTATATTGCTTCTCTATGTATACTTTTTCCACACTCATGCATCTGTCCATGAAATTAAGCATATAATTTTGATGGATTCATGGATTTCAGGTTGGAAACCACTGCAATCCAGGAAAGAATACAAAATGGATTTATCATATGCCTGCAATTTATTAATGGACTTACCCACATGGGGAATATGCATACAATTTCCATGTATAAATTAAAACAGAACTTGAACTGTATCAAAAAGGTATTATAATATTTCTCAAATTATAGAGTTTTTCAAATTTCTACTTTTTGAGTTGGTATTTAGAACTTAGATTAATCAAGTTTAAAATTGGGCATAATGTGTATTTCTTTGTGTATTCATATGCTTATGTGTGTATGTATATAAATGTACATCTATATTGATATAATTTCTTCTAAAATACCTCAACTAAGGTTAAAAGTTGATTTTCTATTTGGATATAGCCTAGATAATTATTTTCATATCCCAAGTCAGTTTGAGTTAGTAAAAGAAAGTAGGAGTCTAGAATGATGAGTTAGTTTTAAATTGATCTTGTCAGTTTGATTAAAAAATGTGCTCCTAGCTTGATACTTACAAAACTGAGGCTGAGATTTGTGTCTGGTACTTTCTCCCTACCTGCTGAAGGAAAGAATCAAATTGAAGGTATTGTTTAAAGTTACCATCTGAAAGAAGTATAATATATAATTCAAAAACTATTTTTGTAATCACCTTTTATCAGAAGAAACTGAGTAGTCTGTAAAACTTACCTTCTCATTATCCAGCACAGATACATGTAAAGCTTGAAGATAGTAGATACCCAGCACAGTTGTGTTAGACTTTATTCCTCTCATTATCCTTAGCTCTTTATTTCATCTTTAGTAAGTCTGGCTCTGTGTTACAGGCTGTAATAAATCTATACTGTGCCTTGATAAATCTTCTCATTAAAAAAAAATAATACAGGCTACGTGTCCCTTCAAAGCCGTGTGCGAGTAACAAAAGGAATAGGAATTTGGAACAAGAAACTTGGATCAAGGGAACAGACCTAGTGGGAACATTAATAAAAATTTCCATTTCACTGAGCTCTTATGCTTATTTTATGTAGTGCTTATTATAACCAGTGAGTAGGATTATCATCATCTGTGTGTTCTACATGATAAGACTGAGACAGAGAGAATTGGAATAACTTGCTTTAATTTACATTGCTAGCAGTTGGCAGTGCTTGGATTTCAACCCTCGTAGGGTCATACTGAGGATTTAAAAGGTTGACATAGGTAAAGTACTCATCCCAGAGCCAAAGATATGGCACCAGCTTTCCCCTGGGAGTGGGGAGAAGGAGGAGGCCGAAGAGAAGCAGCGGCTGGAGAAGCAGCAGCAGCCACTTCTGCTCAGCCTTCTCCATACCTTTACTCTAGATTTTCATCCAGATGGCTGCAGACTCATTCATATATTACTTCTCAATGTTTTTATCTGCATCTCAATCATGAGGTTGACTTAAAGCCTCCAATTGGTTCTGAATATTTTCTTCCTCACTATCTTGAAACCACCTTTATACAGGTGAAACTTTAACCCCACCTTTAGGACTCTCTCCAGTTCAGCGCTGTGTCACCACTAAGCCTTCCTTGGGAACTTCCTTCCCAGGTTAACCTGCTGCCATGAAAGATGGTCTGTCTCTGGCACTTGGTGGACTCAACTAAGACATTCTCTGTGAGGAAGTAGCACAGGATTTCATGATCCCAAAGTCCTGTTCTACAATCAGGAAGTCATTCACTTCCTTTAGCATCTCCATCTTTTTGAGGGTGCCACACTGTCTTCACACTGCCAGACTGCTACACTTTCTCTGACTTTCTCCCTAGAGACGGGTCTGAGGAATGGAGCCTAATGTTTCCTTTCTTCTCATATTAGGCATTTGTATTTAAAAGGCTTGGTTTGACAGTGTAATTCACTTCCCTTGACTTTCATGCTAGTCTTTCAGTGTTTCTCTCTGCCATTCAGAGAAAACCACGAGGATCCAACTTCTCCACGTGGCTCTGTATTGCCATGTTCCTTTCGAGGTTAAACAAGAGGTGTCCTTATTGTCTCAGGGAGGCAGTGTGTATCTTTGAAGACCTCCAAAGGAGGTAATGTTGCTAGTTCGCTTCCCCTCTAGGAACACCATTGGGTGTTTTCTCACAGGATATCGTGATTTTCCTTTGGCCTTATCTCAGCTGTATGTGCTAGTCAATTCCCAAGCTCTGCTCTCAGGACATGTGTGGAGGCGTAGACTTTTCCAGCTGAAAAAGACTAAGCTGTCCCTGAAGAGCCCTAATCCCAAGGTCTATAGTACTTTTATTCTTTGCAGTATTCTTTATCATTCTCTCCCAAGGACTATGTTCTCCTTCATAGCTCCCAGGAGGAAAGACAGTGCTGTTTTTTCTTCATATATTGAAACACACCTGCTGAGATTTCACAATCTAGAGGGAAGAGAATCCTCTTATTTGATAAATAGAATGCTCATAGGCGCTCCCTAAACTTGAAAAAAGGCATTGTTACTTCTATCACCTTGACAATGAAATGTGGTAAACTGACTTCAACACTGAGCAAAAGGGAAATTCTGACAATGGCAGCCTCCCACCATCACTCTCACTGTCGCTTTTATGAGTACTTAATAGACAGCAGGTAGCTTGCATACATTAGCTCTTTGGATCTTCATAGTAACCTTGAAACGTAGTTGCTGTTATCTCTACTAAATATTCATAGGAACTAAATTTGGAGAGGTAAAATCACTTGCTTATGATTACATAAGTAGTAAGAGACAAGCTTTGATTCAAACCCATTTCTGTTGGCTCCAAAGCTTATGTACTTTTTACTCTCTCTAGTACTGACTGCAAGCTATTTGAACAACTTTGAAACCACTGACATCATTCTGAACAAAATGTTATGGTTAATGAATTGTAGATGTTAGCTGTTTGACAAAATGCCTGTTTTAATAGTGAATGAGTCCTAGACAGGGTCCTATCACGTATGACCATGTAGTTACATTGGCTTTATCTTAAATTGAGTTTATATAAATATGTATGTTTTCTTTATTGATATATGAAAGTTCAAATTATATTCTTCATGATAATTTCCTATAAGTTGTATGCAGTAAAAATATTTTTCCTTTTTTGTGACTTATCATTTTATCATAATTTGATGAGAAGATTAATACTAAAATACTCTATCAGTGTTTCATTTACATTTTATGTATTTTACAGTTTTATTTAATGAGTGTTTATGTCTTTAGGTATTTTCTTATATTGTCTTCTAGAGATATTATAATTGATTTGAGGGTCTGGTATGCTGTAAGGGTCCAAATTCATTTTTCCCATATATTATACTGAATTATGCCAGCAGTCTTTACTGTGGGCTTCCCTTGTGGCTCAGCTGGTAAAGAATCTGCCTGCAATACAGAAGACCTGGGTTAAATCCCTGGGTTGAAAAGATCCCCTGGAGAAGGAAAAGGCTTCCCATTCCAGTATTCTAGCCTGGAGAATTCCATGGACTGCATAGTCCATGGGGTCGCAAAGAGTCAGACACGACTGAGCAACTTTCACTTTCACTATTGTAAAGTACGCCTTCCACTCACTCAGTAATCTGCAATACCAGCACTGTCATGTCCAATATATATTCACTATCTATTATATGTTACATATAAACATATTTATTTAATTGACTCTATTCTACTTCACTTGGGCTATTTGTCCATATCTTGTCAATATCATATTCTCTTGGTAGCTGTAGCCCTATAAGTTCTGCTATCTGTTAAGATAAGTTCCAGATCTTATTACTCTTAAGGAGTTTTCCAGTTGGTCTTGATATTTTGATCATCTGTATCATTTCAAAATAATTTGAGATCCAAGATGTTTTTAAAATGTGACATTTTGTTTATAATTATTGTAAAACTATAGAGTGATTTGGGTAAAGTTGACATCTTTATGATATCAGGTCTTCTGGTTCCTGAATATGTTATATATTTTCATTTATTTAAGTCTTCTTGGATGTCTGTCATTAATATTTTATTATTTTCTTCTATAGAGGTTTTATAAATCATTTAATTTATTCCCAGAGATTTAATATTTAAGTAAACTAAATACTCTGTACTACAGCACAGTTTAGTTCAGTTCAGTCACTCATTCATGTCCAACTCTTTGAGACCCCATGGACTGCAGCATGACAGGCCTCCCAGTCCATCAACAACTCCCGGAGTTTACTCAGACTCATGTCCATTGAGTTGGTGATGCCATCCAACCATCTCATCCTCTGCCATCCCCTTCTCCTCCTGCCCTTAATCTTTCCCAGCATCAGGATCTTTTCAAATGAGTCAGTTCTTTGCATCAAGTGGCCAAAGTATTGGTGTTTCAGCTTCAACATCAGTCCTTCCAATGAACACCCAGGACTGATGTCCTTTAGGATGGACTGGTTGGATCTCCTTGCAGTCCACGGGACTCTCAAGAGTCTTCTCCAACACCACAGTTCAAAAGCATCAATTCTTCAGCGCTCAGCTTTCTTTTTGTCCAACTCTCACATCCATACAGGACTACTGGAAAAACTAAAGCTTTGACTAGATGGACCTTTGTTGGCAAAGTAATGTCTCTGCTTTTTAATATGCTGTCTAGGTTGGTCATAACTTTTATTCAAGGAACAAGCGTCTTTTAATTTCATTGCTGCAATCACCATCTGCAGTGATTTTGGAGTCCAAAAACATAAAGTCTGTCACTGTTTCCACTGTTTCCCCATCTGTTTGCCATGATGTAATGGGACCAGATCGGAGAAGGCAATGGCAAGCCACTCCAGTACTCTTGCCTAGAAAATTGGAGGAGCCTGGTAGGCTGCAGTCCGTGGGGTCACTGAGGGTCGGACACGACTGAGCGACTTCACTTTCACTTTTCACTTTTACACATTGGAGAAGGAAATGGCCACCCACTCCAGTGTTCTTGCCTGGGGAATCCCAGGGACGGGGAGCCTGGTGGGCTTCCGTCTATGGGGTCACACAGAGTCAGACATGACTGAAGTGACTTAGCAGTAGCAGCAATAGCAATGGGACCAGATGCCATGATCTTAGTTTTCTGAATGCTGAGTTTTAATTTGCTTATTCACTTGGTGTCTTGCTACTTTGCTTGGTATTCAGTTACTTTAATGGTTTATCAGTGTATTCTTTTGAATTTTCTATGTGCATAATTATATTAGCTGCAAAGAATGACAATTTTTTCCTTTCCCTCACTTCCTTTTTGTTCTCTCTCTCTTTTTTTTTTTTTTTCCTGTTCTCTTACTCTACTGACCAGGACTTATATCATAATGTTGGATAGAGGGGTAATAGTGGGCATTTTTGCCTTTTTTCCTACTCTCAAGGGAAAGCTCTCAATATTTCTTTCTAAAAATATCTTTTTTCTCTAGCTTTTTTGGTAGATACTCTATCAGGCAGTAGAATTTTTTTTTCTATTCCACATTTACCAAGAATATGCATTTTTAACCACAAAATAATGTTGAATTTATTTGGACTCTTCATTTTTTGAAGATTTTCTTTTTAATCCTTGAATTGGTTAATGTGAATGGCATTCATGGATTCTCTGCCTCATCTATGCGTTTTGAGGCTATAAAAATGTGTAAGTAATAGTTATGCTGTCCATCACATTGACACTGTAGAACTTTGGGGCCCCAGTTCCATGGGGAATTCAATTTAGCCATCCAAATGGAGATTTACAGACAGTAGGGTTCAACATATGTCCCTCGGATGGAATACCCTGAATGTCTGCTTACCTTTCTACTTTCCTTTCGTCATTTTTTTTTTTTGTCTTGAAATATTCCTTAGTGTCTTGCCAGCTTATCATGCATTTAGAAAGATTTTTTAAAAAATATTTTATTTAAGTGTGCTTAGCTGTTTCCCACAGCTTGGTTCATCAGGGTATTTATCATACATACTGTTGAATACAGAAATCTAATACATTATTTATTTTTAAAATTTTGTTTCTGTATTGTATTAAATCTAAGTGAAGCATGCATTAGTGTTCATTATATTTTTCCTGTAATTTTTATATTTTTTGACAATAAAAGCCCAGTATTTTTATGTTTTTTAAGAGATTTTCTGCTTACCAGTGAAAGCATTTAGCCCATATTATAATCTTTGACTTTTTTTCCCTTTAGATTACTCACATCTCCCTTCCATGTCAAAGTCATTTTCCCTGGGGCACTTCCAAGGGGAATCTTTCACCTCTTTCATTACATGTTTGACGGTGACAAACCCCAGAGCTATAAGCAGAAGCCTAGGGGCTTTTTTGCTGCTTTTCTGTATAGAGTGATAACTGTTAAATCTTCATACAAACTTTTTATCATTTAAAAAATTTCTTTGTGAAAGTCACCTGCCCCTTCACTCCTTTTTTTTTCCCCCTTGGGGAGGGGGAGTGAGTTAGGGGGACTCTTCTCTAAAATTTTAAATCGGAGAGGACCCTTGCTATAACCAAACCAAAAGCAGCAGATGCTGGGCTGAAGGTGTAAGTTGGGGTAGGGGCAGCAAAGAACTTAAGTTACTGAATTTATACTCTACTCCAAGCTAGTTCTCCATTATGAATGAAGCATTCCTCCCTTTACTCCCTCATTTCTGCTTCCAGATACAGGCTGAAGGCGTTACATTGTCCAGGACAGAACTACATTTTGTATCATAGGACATGCCCAGAAATCTTGCCATCTGTTAAATGACTGACTATGAGGGAAAGCACTCCCATGAAGGACTGTCAGGAGCTGAGATTTGTGAAGCTGAGCTTTCTTAAAAGGAGCTGTGTCAGCTTCAGATATGTTTTAGGGTTAGAATTGCAGCTAGACCAGAATAAACATAAAATCTGATTAAATTTAAAATTTAGAATATATTTGCTCTATTACTTTTTAAATATATCTATAAAATCTATATCCATTTCTTTGTATTTACCTGTTAAAAAGTAAAAAGGCATTTTTTTCTAATTACATATATCGAACTAAAAGCCTCTGGGGTGGGGGGGGTATTTTTAGAGCCATTGATATGGGATTCTTTTCTTCAGAATACTATATGTCTACTATGTTTAGGATTATGTGTGTATATTTTGGCTTCACTTTTTCAGGAAGGACCTTTAACATTTATAGCAAATTTATAAAAGTTCAGATACAGTTGTATTTTTTCCAGTATCTTGTACAATTTGAGCATCCTCCTTCATTTTAAGGACTCAGAATCAAATGTTAATTTTCTTTTTAAACCATGTATTTAATATTTTTAAACATATGTAAACAGAACTAATGACAAGACTAAAGGACAGTGAAGTCAGGCAAAATGTGGCATCACATGATGGCAGGAGATATTTTCCATTTTAAATTCTTCTAATAAAAGCTTTCAATTTGGCTTCTTAACTTCCTAGGGAATATAATAACTGTTGCTGATTTTTAAGGTATTTTCATTTTTTGGTCTTTTATTTTCTTCTGTAAACATCATCCACTGCCTTGCTGTCATATTTTTTCAAAACAAATCCCAGATAAAGTATCTCTCTTCATTTCTATACCATAATAATAATAATAAAAAAGAGCTCACCAAAATATGCACTTTAAATTTCTAATAAAATACAGGCCAGGATCATATAAATGCCAGTCTTTCTTACTTTTTATGTTTAGATTCCTCTTGAGTAGCTCAGAAAATTTCACTCAAAAAATACTCAATATATATACAGTTGCAAAATAAAATTAAACTTTTGACCTTGTGATTCCTTAAAATGCAAGAGAACACTCAAATTATACTCAATACTGGAAAAATACAACTGTATCTGAATTTTTATGAATTTGTTATAACAGTCAGCTGACCCCATGGACTATAGCCTCCAGACTCTTCTGTCCACAGGATTTCCCAGACAAAAATACTTACTGGCATGGGTTGCCATTTCCCTTTCCAGGGGATCTTCCCAACCCAGGGATCAAACCCATGTCTTCTGCATTGGCAGGTATTGGCAGGCAGATTCTTCACCATTGAGCCACCAGGGAAGCCATATAACTGTCAAAGTTCTTCCCAAAAAAAGTGGAACCAAAATAGATATACATGGAGTCCTATTGTGAGTGAGATCATAGTAAACGTGTTTTAGCAATAAAGTATTTTTTGATAAAATTGTGCATATTTTTTGGAAACAGTGCTGTTACAAACTTAGTAGGCTAAGTGTAAACATGTAAATGCACTGGGAAACATAAAATTTGTGTGACTCACTTTATTACAATATTTGCTTTTTGCAGTGATCTGGAACTGAAACCACAGTATCTCTGAGGTATTCCTATAAGTAGAATACTCTCCAATTTACTACTTGACCTTTAAAAAATCCCTAATTAGCAAAAGTAAATACTCATTAAACAACAAAAAGAGAATAAAAATAATCTTCACCACCACACTAGGGAATTGATTTAAACACAAAGAATTGCCATCTCAGACACACGTTTATTATTTGTTATTGTTTATTATTAAAACCCTTGGGTCTTAACTATAGAGTATGGACCTCAGAACCATAAGTTTGTCCTTATGTTTCCTTCCTCTTATTTAGCCTTTATCAATAATAAATGCTATCCTGCTAATAGAGCTATTAAAACTGTTATCTTGTTGGTGATTTGAGGGTCAGCAGTCAAAGTTAATGATCATATTTAATAACAAAAAATGTACATTCTTTATATTACTTCACAGCACATATTTAAAACTAAAGCCAGTAGTTTCACTAATGAAATTTAATGTTGCTTCTGTATCTCTTCCAGAAGGAAGGGAGAACAGACACCATGAGATAATCTAATGTGATCAGTGGAAAGGAAAGAAAGTAAACTGGTAACCAGTAGAGAGGCCCATAAATCCGTTTCTTCTCTTTTCATAGGAACTCCAAGAGATTATTATTCTTTCTAAATCTGTGGTCAATTTTTTCAAGACTAGTTTTAACCTAAAGGATTAAAAACTCATTAATGTCCAACTAATTGGCAAAAACCTTCAGATTACATCGTGAACACTGCTCATTTTTAAATATAGGCTATATTAACAAGGTCTTTGCAGATTCTGTGAATTCCTCAGCACATTTCTGATTTGGGGAAATTCAAATCTGTCTTTACTTGAGTCATTTCTCAAGCTTCATACAGTTCTCTACACAGTTTGATGGAATAATTTTGTTTTCATCTATGGTTGAGGTAATGTTTTAAAAATTGTTATTTCTTGTGTGATGGTGTATCTTCTGTGACATACTGCTAACTCCTTCCCTTCCTTCTTTTGCCCTTCCTTCCTTTCCTCATTTTTTTTTCTTGAGAAATGTTGACATAAATCCATTCAATTAAAATAACATTCCAGTCTTAACTGACTTATTTAGCAGAAATAACAAAATAATGTGCCATTGTGTATGCTGACTAACTCTTGAGACTGTTCCAATTAAGAATAGAATCCATTCCTGAAGTCTGTATTATTCATGATTGAGTGGTAGGTTTTCTTTTCATTGGTTGTGCCATTTCCTGAGACCCACCCAACATTCCATGTAATTTGCTTGTGATAGAGAGTACACGTCCCATAGATAAAATGAAGATGGACAGAGACCCTGGAAAGTCATAGAAGATCCATTTTATAATACATCAAGATACAAATATCAATACTCTGTTTTCCCTCTAAAATATTGAAAACAATATGTAAGATCACTAGCAGCAGCTTTTTTATTTTCCAGTTCTCTTGACATAAATGATTATACTTGGAAGCATTTCTCAATGTACTAAAGTTCCCCCCACTCCCATACAATCCTTCTAAAGAAATACTAGGCAGAAGTATGAGAATAAACATAAAAGACTTAAAGACTTTTAAGTTGGTGAAAGTCAGTGTGATTGAGGATTTTGAGGAATAATGGTACTTGTTTATGAATTTTATTTCATTTACCTCCCTCAGCTCTGCATCTCAATGTTTCCCTCATCCAACCTCTCTCTGTACTCCTGCATGTTGTTGAAGCCTGCAGATTCTCCTTTCCCAGTGCCATCCTTGTTTCATTCTTTTTTTTTTTTAATGGCCAAGCTTCGTGTGTACTGAGTGAAGGACTGTCATACGTTTCGGAGACAGGGTCTTGACTTTGCCACTTACTAGCTGATAATTTTGAAGAAGACACTTAACCTTGCTAGAATCAAGTTTCCTAAAGGATAATTGATAATGGTTTCCTAATTGACCTGTGCTTCAGCTCTCTATGGTTTTGTCATTCTTTTTAGTTTGTTTTCTTTTTTAGTCTATATTTCATTATTCTCAAACTTCCTTTACAAATCCAGATGTTCAACGTGTGTAGGCACAATAAAAATGTTAATATGACTAAGCAAGTTATGAAGGAACAGCTTTGGTAAGGAATATTTTAAGAACAGTTTTGATAAAAAGTTTTAAAATGTTGTCTGAACTTGCTTTCCCTTTCATTGCCCCTCCCAGAAGTTGTGCCTTTTACATGTATACATTCATTCAGCAAATATAGTTGAGCACCATCCAAAGGCCAGGCATCGTTAGGCTCTAGGGATCTAGATATGAACCACAGAGTTGCAAATATCAGCCTGTGGGAGGCACAGACAAGAAAGCCGGTGTTTTTCTCTAACTGAGCAATACACAAAGTGTTATGGGCATGTGTCGGAGACTCAGAGAGATTGGGATACCCACAGTCTGGAGAAACCCTTCTTCAACCTTTCCTCTTCCTGTCCTTACATTTTCCAGTCCACCCATCTCCTTCTTAATCCCTTATTGTCGCATACTATACCAGAGTGAGCTGAGACTCCAATCCTTTGGCCACCTCGTGCGACGAGTTGACTCACTGGAAAAGACTCTGATGCTGGGAGGGATTGGGGGCGGGAGGAGACGGGGACGACAGAGAATGAGATGGCTGGATGGCATCACCGATTGGATGGACATGAGTTTGAGTGAACTCCGGGAGTTGGTGATGGACAGGGAGGCCTGGCGTGCTGTGATTCATGGGGTCGCAAAGAGTCGGACACGATTGAACTGAACTGAATTGAACTGAACTGATACCAAAGTGAACTCTGGAGTCAAGCTCCCTGCAATGGATTCTCAGTTCCTATTGTTAGTTACTTTGTAGTCCTGGGAAGTTATGTAACCTCATTGTCAGTTGTCTCATCTATAAAATGGGCATAGTAATAATAATATAGTGTCTGTGTCATAGGATTATGAGAACTGAGAAAATACATATAATATTTAGTGTAGTTCATAGCACATGATAAGTAGTCAACAAAATACTTTCATATAATTGCCTCCATGTTTGTCCCTCTAAGTGTTTTAAGAGGACATTGGCTCAATATGTAAACCTTTAGATGTTTCTCTTCAAAATACTAATTCTCCTGACAAAATACTTTTTGACTATAAACTCCATGAAAGCAGGGATCTTAAGGTTTTAAAATTATAAATTTAAACCCTAATACAGATTAAGCATAAATAACAATTAGAAGAAGAAAGAAACGAAGGATTTAATTTGAGCTATCGAAAGCAGTAATAATAATGTCAACTTCTTGTCAGTTAGTAATTCCTTATATATATGAAAACAGGCTATAAATAAAGCATTAATGCCACTCATTAGTCATGATTATAAGTTCATCAGGATCAAGTAGAACAAGAGAAGCTTTTACCCTAATCATAATCATAGGTTTTTTGTTTTTTTCCTCCTTTTCCAAAATACCCACTTAACCCAGGACATGAAAGAATGTACTGAAGCCAGTGGAGGATCTCAAGTAATCCAGATAAGCCCATGGCTTTCCAACCCCCATACCTCTGCCAGTGATGTGAAATTAGTGGTGTAAAGAATGGTATAAATTATCATTTTTTTTCACTTTTTTAAATTGAAGTATAATTGATTTACAATGTTGTTAATTCCTGTTGTACAGCAAAGTGATTCAGTTATACATATATATATACATTTACTTTTTAAGAGGGAATGGTGTAAATTCTTACATTGAATTCTCTTCTCCATTATCCATTGTCTTGCAACCAATGTTATTAGTCTGGTTTTAGGGATAAACTTTAGAATACTTACAAATGCAGCAAAAATAAGTGCTTCAGAAAGAGAAAGTCAAATTTGGTGACTATGCTGGCTGATTAGATTTTGTCCCTCTGTTCAGTCCCTTTCTGAGACATTTATTAACCCCAGATCTTACACATTTCCTATGGTTGATTCAAACATGGAAATCTGTTCTGACAGTGTTGGACAGTTCCTTCAGCTCTGTTATGGGTAACAAGTGGGAGCTAGCATTTAATTTTAGAATACCAACTGCCCAGAGCAAAATGTGACATGATTAGTTTGTGTTCATTAAGTGTCCGTGGTTGGATCTATGTCTGCTTGGGTTTGCCAAATAGCCTGAAGTAAAATTCCTTTTTTACAAAGAGCTTTTTCCTTTAAGCTTGTGCCTTTAGGGAGACATCCAGGCCTTATTTTTAGAATCCATTTTTCATGCTACATAGTTCCAGGCGGGATAGATCGGCTGGTGTTAATGAGCCTGTGGGTGTTTTGCCAGAATCTACATGTGCTTTTCTTGCCCCCCTCCAATTATTTTGCATCTCAAAAATATGTGTCAGTGGTCAGGAGAAGGACTGGGAAAGCAGGCTTAGATAATTCCATGACAACAAGTTTCTCCTTTTTCCTTCAATCTGAAATAATTTCCTTTCCTCTTCTCTTTTCCAATCTGGGGCCCCAAAGCTACAATATTTCCCTCTCTTTTCCTTCCTCCTAACATAAACTTTTGTTCATACTACCAAGCTTATCTTTTTCAAGTGCTATTTTGCCTCTCCTGGAAACAGGTTTAATTAAAAGAGAACAAATGTGGATTTCTTATTTAAGTTGTTACCACTTACAGTGCCCAGCCTTGCTCCTTCTCATCACAGCAAACTGGTTGAGAGAGTAGATTTTGAACATTGCCTCTGTTTCTAGTCACCTCCATCTTTAACTCTGCATCCTTCTCTTCATTTTATGAAATTCCTCATACATACTTGAGTATATTAGAAGTGGAGAGACCTTGACAAGTTTTAGAAAAGGGATGACTGATCAAACCATATATCAGTAAACAAGCTCTGGATAATGTGTGAGGGAAACTGTAGTACAATACTTTCTTAGTTCTGCTCTTGATATTGTCAAAAAAAAAAAAAAAAAGCACAACCTAAAAGTTGAGAGTTATGTTTTACTCAGTAGATTTTCTGTGGACTTTACCCACAGGATCCAGCATCTCAGATAACGGTGAGAACACTATTGTTCTGAAGCACCAAGAGGGGGAACCAGGATATATAGAATTTTTTGCAGCTAAACAACAGGTAGTGAGAACATCAAAAGATCACTATTAATTTAGGAAAATCAGATATCTCAAGTTAAGAAATTTAGGGTTTTTCTATGTATGGGAAGATGCAAGAGTCTGGGCTCATTGAAATCATTCCTTTATTATGTACATCAGTTACAGGGAGGGCAGTGCCTATTAACCATCATTCAAGTGATGCTATTACTTAGTTCTTTGAATATGAGCCTAGAGCTCAGCACTGCAGAGGAGTAGAAATATGAATGTGGGTTTTGATGGCACCTAAGGTGACTCCTGGCAGACAAAAGAAAGTGGCACAATTTCAGAAACTTTTTCTCCAGCTTGTTTAATTTGTGTGTTTCTAAATTGCAAGAAATCATAATTTCTTAGTTGTATCATGATTTTATATATTTTTTAATATAGCATCAAGAAACCTCGGAAACTATCTTTTGGCAACTCTGCACACTACAATTGTACTGCCCTGACATTTTTTGGGCAGGTGAAGTGAAGTAGTGAAGTCACTCAGTCGTGTCCGACTCTTTGCGACCCCATAGACTGTAGCCTACGAGGCTCCTCTGTCCATGGAATTTTCCAGGCAAGGGTACTGGAGTGGGTTGCCATTTTTGGGCAGGAGTTCACTCAATTCTAATGTTCTACTATGAGAACCAACTTACTTAATTGAAAAATGTTTTTTAGTCATCCACATTTGTTATTTCCAGTTCAGTAGAGAGCACATCAAGGGACGACGGAGAATGAGATGGCTGGATGGCATCACCGACTCTGTGGACATGAGTTTGAGTGTACTCCGGGAGTTGGTGATGGACAGGGAGGCCTGGCGTGCTGTGATTCATGGGGTCGCGGAGAGTCGGACACGACTGAGCGACTGAACTGAAATGAACTGAACTGAGAGAGCACATGGGTGTGACCTGTGGGCTTCCCAGGTGGGGCTAGTGGTAAAGAACCCACATGCCATTGCAGGAGATGTAAGAGATGCAGGTTTGATCCCTGGGTTGGGAAGATCCCCTGGAGGAGGGCGTGGCAACCTACTTTAGTATACTTGCTTGATGAATCCCATGGACAGAGGAGTGTGGTGGGCTACAGTCCATGGGGTTGCACAGAGTTGGACAAGACTGAAGTGACTTAGCATAGATACACAGGGGTAACCTGTAACGTGTTTTCTAAAAGATTTAGTATATTTTAGAGTGAAGTTAATGTATCATGAACTCCAGAGACCTGTTAACAGCTTGTGGAAGGTGGTGTTGGACCAAATTTTACTCTGTTCTCATTCATTTCATGCTTTGAAAACATTTTTAAAACTGAAATCATGTACCATTAACGTTTAAAGCATAAACATATTTATGGAAATCATGAATATTTATAAGATGGCTTTTAAGTTTGTGGAATAGATTTTTTTTCTTGATAATGATATGTCCATCTTTCATGCAGCAAGATGCACATGTTTCTTGTCTATACCATCAACAGAGAATGGATTATATTTTAAAAGGAAACTTACCTATACAGTCTCTTCTGACAAATTTGGGCTTCTTATAGCACCCTAAATCCTAGAGTCTTTGAAATTTGTGCAACATAACCTAGTTTCTTCCATATTCTCCTGGAAATGGGGCAGTTAAGGTCTTTATTTATGATTTTGTGTTTAGCAATGTTACAGAAAAATTATTCCAGTTAAACTAGCTGAGCAGATTTTGCTCAAGACTATTGCAACAAGGGAAAGATGACATTCAACTCCTCTGAAACAAAGTGGGGTAAGGGGCAGTGTTGGGTGCTGAGTAAGAGCTGGGGTGAGCTAGAGAGAAAACACTAGAGGATGTTAGTAGGTGCCTTGGTCAATGTGATTAAGCAATCTATATTTGCTAATTGGTGCTAATTCAACATTCGGCTGCTCCCTTCCCACAGAAACTGGGAAATAGGGGTGCTATGCTTTGATGATTGCATTTCAAAGGAATGGCTTCTAGGTCCTTGAGAAAGACATTCCTGGGTTGTAAAACTGGTAAGAGGCTGAGAGAAGATTTACCTCTGGTAGGGGCAGAGAAAGAGTTTACAGTTGCAAATTTTCTAAAGTAAATGCTCTAAGGAAAAGGAGGTTGAATTCTATCCTCTTGAAGAAACCTGTCTAAAGTTTAGTCAAGCTGAGAGGAATGTTAAGGCTGGCTTGGTCAGCATCTTACAGATACTGCACCCATGAGGTGCAGAATTGTCAGTCATTTCTAAAGAAGGCAAATTTGAACACTATGGAATCATTTAGTTTTAGAGGAAAATAAGGAGTGCCATTGTACTTAATAATCTTAGCCATATAATTTATCAAAGTGGATATATCTTCCTCATCTTCCTCGTATTGCTTAAAGTCATTTGCTGGAGTTGAAATTCTTCTTGCCTGGGACTGACAGCCTTCCAGTTTGAAGAGTTCTCCAGGCCCTGAAGAATCTAGCAAGATGAAATTCTGTGAGCTGGATGGCCTCAGGCAGTGATTGAGCTCTGAATTCCTGTAACTTGCATTTCAGAGACTCTAGAGTTCAGAGAAGCCTCACAAAGGCAAACAATGGAGATGGAAAGTCAGAAATTTACAAAAAAAAAAAAAAAACTTACATTGTATTTGCTAGCAGAAATTATTTTACTATCTTGTATTTATTATCAGATTTCTTGACTTCTCTGGGCTTAGTTTAACTTTATTTCTTTACTTTTTATAAAATTAGAGAAATAATAATGATAATAATATTAATAGAATTTACTTTTTAGGATTATCATAAGGATAAATGCAATCATAGGTATATAAAATAGACTACAGTGTTACAGGAAGTGGGACCCCTTCCAGGGCCCAAAACTGGACTCTGGTCTAACACTCAGAAATGAATTGTCTGAGGAGACACATGTGCTGACAAAGCAAGAGATTTTACTGGGAAGGGGCACCCGGGTGGAGAGCAGTAGGGTAAGGAACCCAGGAGAACTGCTCTGCCATGTGGCTCGCAGTATCCGGTTTTATGGTGGTGGGATTAGTTTCCGGGTTGTCTTTGGCCAATCATTTTAATTCAGAGTCTTTCTTGGTGGTGCACGGATCGCCCAGCCAAGGTGGATGCTAGCGAGAGGGATTCTGGGAAGTGGACGGACACGTGGTGTCTCCTTTTGACCTTTCCCGAACTCTTCCGGTTGGCGGTTGCTTATTAGTTCCGTATTTCTTACCAGGATCTCTGTCATAAAACAACTCATGCGAATGGTTACTAAAGGGCCTGGCCAGGGTTGGCGGTTTCAGTCAGTGTGTTTCCCCTAACAATAGGACATAGAGTAAAAGCCCTTAACTGTTTCCTACTGTCAGGGGAGTGTGTAATTTCCTGGGTTCTGTCTTGTCACAACAAAAATTTGAAGTGATGGACGTTAAAGCCCTTGGCATGTCATAGTTCTTGGACAGACCATGTTATAGTTCTCAGACAGATCAGTGTTACATCTCAGTTTTATTTAGAAAATAAAAGAAAATACATCCTTGAAGTGTGAGGGCATGCCAACCCAAAACACAGGAAGAGAAGAGAGAGTGCGTGTGCGTGCACGCTCGTACATGGGGGAGAGAGACCCCCAGCCCTTTGACTCCTCTTTTTATATGTTTTTTCCTCCCCCTGGGCCTACCCAATGTAAATTGGGCTAGCTGGGAGTGCTGTTTGTTCTTCCTGAGGTCCTCACTCCAGTCCTCGGACCTTCCTTTATTCTATTTTTGCAGGCTTTTCCCTTCCTTGTCTTTTAGCCACCGCCATTCTGGACTACTTTTTCCTACTCTAACTACCTAACACTACCTTGTTATTATTTCTTGGTGTTAGATATCTCTTCTTCCATTAAACTTCATCTCCTTCATCTCCCTCTCAAATTATGTCTTATAGGCCTGTAGTTCTGAAATCAAGCTGTTTATTAAGATCATATACAGATTCCCAGCTGACTAGCCCCATAATGTGTAAAGCTGCTGCTGCTGCTAAGTCACTTCAGTCGTGTCCGACTCTGTGTGACCCCATAGACGGAAGCCCACCAGGCTCCCCCGTCCCTGGGATTCTCCAGGCAAGAACACTGGAGTGGGTTGCCATTTCCTTCTCCAATGTGTGAAAGTGAAGTCGCTCAGTCGTGTCCGACCCTTAGCGACCCCACGGACTGCAGCCCACCAGGCTTCTCCATCCATGGGATTCTCTAGGCAAGAGTACTGGAGTGGCTTGCCATTGCCTTCTCCGAATGTGTAAAGAGTAACTAATTATTCATGTTACAGAAACAAAAAGGTTTAAAGCAAGGAGAGGTGGCATCTGAGGTGTGAGAGTATAAAACTGAACCTATGTGATATGCTCTTTTAGACTTCAATCTCCAGGTATGGAGCTACGGATGGATTTTAATATGGAATATGAGGCACACAGGGTATGAAGCAGAGGCTGGTGTCACTTCTGTTACCAAACTCAGGTTTGGCTACTCGCTGCTTAGAAGCCCATAATTTGAAAGGCAAGTGTCAACAGAAAGGAGAAATACTTTAATCATAAAAGCTAGAAATCTGGAAAGAAGGTAGACTCGTGTCTAGAGACCATGATTCTGCTTGGTTTTAAAAGGGAAAGCGAGGGCGTGGAACATTCTCAGTGGATCATCAAAGCAAGAGGTTGGGTTCAGCATCATTCTTCATTTGTGCAGGCTGGCTGATTCTTCAGGCAGTATCTTGTGCACGTGATCTGTTTGCAGTATTGCTAAGCAGGCAATAGCAGGTAGAGAACTAGTCATTCTTGAACTCCTTAATTTTTCATTCTTTCTATCTAGGAAAAGAATCAGCAGGTTAATTATATTTGATTCAAAGTTAAAGGGGAACAGAAATGGATGAAAAAGAGAGGGGCAGAAGAGCTGCTCTCAATTCCCCACTGTCAAACATTGTTCCCTTTCTATGAGTTTAGGGATGAAAGTGCATCTTCTATAACTAAGATACAGGGTATAGTATTCAGAGTGGAAAATGTCAACATGGGTCTGTAGCATCTCTCTGTTGACAATTTTAGTTACCCTCTGACATATACAGGCAGAGCAAGTTACAATTATTTTGATGCCCCAAAAGATACAGATTATTATGAGCGATAATATTAGTCCCAATCGCTCAAAGTCATAGATTCAGTATTACTCAGGATGGAGGAGATTATGTCATTTCCTCTGGTGGCAGTTATAGTATCTGTAAAACAATTAATGTTTATCAGACACTGTGTCTGTGACTCTGTCCTAATCATTAGCTGCTTGAGACTGCTCTTTTGTGACTTGGGAAAGCCTGGGAGACTTAAGCTTTTCTACAAAATACAGGCAGAGGATGTTGACGGGTTTTGTACTTGGCCAGGGTGAGAAGTGCTACAAAGTTCTTCTCAGTTCCACGTGTAGGTATCTGGATTGGTGCCAGGCACATGGTAGCTTCATAGAAGGTATTTCTTTTTTTTTTTGGTAATTAATTTATTTTTTATTGGAGGCAAATTATTTTACAATATTATATTGGTTGGTTTTGCCATACATTGACATGAATTCGCCCCGGGTTTACATAAATTCCCCCTCCTGAACCCCCCTCCCACCTCCCTCCTCCCTTTATCCTCCCTCTGGGTCATCCCCGCATGCCAGCCCCGAGCATCCTATAACATGCATTGACCCTGAACTAGTGATTCGTTTCACATATGAAACATACGTGTTTCAATGCCATTCTCCCAAATCATCCCACCCTCACCCTCTCCCATAGAGTCCCAAAGACTGATCTATACATCTGTGTCTCTTTTGCTGTCTCGTATACAGGGTTATCATTTGCATCTTTCTAAATTCCATATATATGCGTTAGTATACTGTATTGGTGTTTTTCTTTCTGGCTTACTTCACTCTGTATAATAGGCTCCAGTTTCATCCACCTCATTAGAACTGATTCAAATGTATTCTTTTTAATGGCTGAATAATACTCCATTGTGTATATGTACCAAAGCTTTCTTATCCATTCGTCTCACTTCCTAACACCATACACAAAAATAAATTCAAAATGGATTAGAGAGCTAAATGTAAGACCAGAAACTATAAAACTCCTAGAGGAGAACGTAGGCAAAACACTCTCCGACATAAATCACAGCAAGATCCTCCATGACCCACCTCCCAGAATATTGGAAATAAAAGCAAAAATAAACAAATGGGACCTAATTAAAATCAAAAGCTTCTGCACAGCAAAGGAAACTATAAGTAAGGTGAAAAGACAGCCTTCAGAATGGGAGAAAATAATAGCAAATGAAGCAACGGATAAAGGATTAATCTCCAAAATATACAAGCAGCTCCTGCAGCTCAATTCCAGAAAAATAAATGACCCAATCAAAAAATGGGCCAAAGAACTAAACAGACATTTCTCCAAAGAAGACAAAGAGATGGCTAACAAACACATGAAAAAATGCTCAACATCCCTCATAATCAGAGAGATGCAAATCAAAACCACAATGAGATACCATTTCACACCAGTCAGAATGGCTGCTATCCAAAAGTCTACATGCAATAAATGCTGGAGAGGATGTGGAGAGAAAGGAACCCTCTTACACTGTTGGTGGGAATGCAAACTAGTACATAGAAGGTATTTCTGAATGAATGGAATAGGATTCAGTCATTAAAAAGAGTGAGAAATAAGGTATATCTCCATGTGCTGATATAGAAAGATGTCCAAGACCACCCTTAGTTGAAAAGAGTAATTTTAGACTAGTTATGTGTGGCACATTTCCATTCATGTTTGAAAAAATATAGGTATGTTTATGTATGTGTGTGACAGGAGCATGGGTAGGTGGGAAGATGTATAAAGACCTAAAAATAATTCAAAAGAAACTTTAAAAATATACTCTAGTAATTTGTATACCTTTTGGGAATGGAATCAGAGAATTGGCACATTTATACTCTTTCATATAATCGGCACTATTTGAATTTCTTCCTTAAGTGTATGCATTACTTTTGTGATGATGATAAGGATGATAGTGAATGATAGTAAAGTAAAGTTTAAGTGGCTCAATAGTGTCCTGACTCTGCAACCCCATGGACTATGCCGTTCATGGAATTCTCCAGGCCAGAATACTGGAGAATTCCCTTTCTCTTCTTCTTCCCTTTCCCTTCTCCAGAGGATCTTCCCAACCCAGGGATCGAACCCAGGTCTCCCGCATTGCAGGTGGATTCTTTACTAGCTGAGCCATGAGGGAGGCCAAAGAATACCAGAGTGGGTAACCTAACCCTCCTCCAGCAGATCTTCCTGACCAAGGAATCGAATAGGGATCTTTTGCATTGCAGGCAGAGCTATCAGGGAAACCCCCGCTAATTCAAATGTGTAGACAGATTTGAGGAATACTAAAGTCTGCTGCTGCTGCTGCTGCTAAGTCACTTCAGTCGTGTCCGACTCTGTGTGACCCCATAGACGGAAGCCCACTAGGCTCCCCTGTCCCTGGGATTCTCCAGGCAAGAACACTGGAGTGGGTTGCCATTTCCTTCTCCAATGTGTGAAAGTGAAAAGTGAAAGTAAAGTCGCTCAGTTGTGTCCGACCCTTAGCGACCCCATGGACTGCAGCCTACCAGGCTCCTCCATCCATGGGATTCTCCAGGCAAGAGTACTGGAGTGGCTTGCCATTGCCTTCTCCGTCCTAAAGTCTAGCCTACTTAAATATGACATTCTGATTATGGCAGTATTGGAGCCAAGAGTTAAGAGAGGGTGGATGTAGCTTTTTCTTACTACTCTGTATCCATGTTGTTTCTTGTAATCTTCACCTTACTTGTAGTTAGTACTTCAGTAAATATAACATCATATAGCTTACTATATTATGGTATGAATTTGATTAATTGTGTACTCCATTTTTGAGCAATGAGAAGTGTTATTTTGAATGTTTGCCTTCTAGTGCCAGGCTCTGTGCTGCCTAAGAGCCATAATAATGATAAAGGCACAGTCCCTGCTCTAAAGAACTGAGTCTAGAAAGGCAAACATGAAAACAAGATATAGGATTATAGAGAACAGAAATGCAAGGCAAGCACAAAGGAAAAGAGAATTGCATTGAGCACTGCGGAACATAATAGGATTTCATGAAACAAACTCAAGAAATGACATTCCACAGAAAGGAACAAGTATATGCAAACTTAGCAGTAAAAGATAAAATATGGCATATTTGGGAATCCACAAGCACAGTGTTGGTCAGGGAAAACAGGAGATGAAGTAAGCCTAGGGGCCAAGACTTTAAAGACCATTTGTACCAATCAAGAGTTGTTGCTTTCTCTGTCAGCAATTGGTAGATACCTGATAATTTTAACACAAATATGCATAGACACATGCACATACATATATGTGTGTGTATTTCAGTATATACACTATATATGTGATTAGATTTTTGTGTTGGAAATATTGCTTCTGCAACATGGGTAATAGATTCAAGGGAGGAGATTGGATGGGCCAGTTTTATACATGCAGTTTCTGAGTCAGTGGTTATGAAGCAAAGGAAGAGGAGACAGGTGAGGAGATAGTCAAGATGATCAGTTGGCAGGATTTGCTACCTGATTAAAGATGAGGAAAGAAGTCAAAGTTGGCTCAGACATCTGACTCTGTTACAAGATGGATCTGAGTTGTAAAGTCATCAGAGGAGAACTGAAAATATTACAGTTCAGGTTTCCTTGGCATGTAGGTGGGGACTGATAAAGAGAAACAGTGGGTAGAATTGGTTAATATGTGTAGAGAATAGAGGAAGAAGTTGCTAAAGTAGCCTTAAATAGATCCTAGAAATGTTTTCTGTCTGAAGAAGGCATGGATATAGGTTATAGGAATTTACAGGTAATCTCATTAGGATGAAGTCTTCAGAATGCCACAGCTGTCTGCAGGTTTTTGTTTGTTTGTTTCTGGGAGTGGACTATTTTGCATAAGATTCAGATACCTTAGCATTTAACTGAAATCACACAGAGATAGAATTAGTAATTCAGTAATAGCAGAGATTGGAGCGGCATCTTTATTGAGAAATCCGTCAAGTTAATTTGGAAGATACTCACTGTAAAGTGATGGATTGATTATGCATGGTTATTGTTGCTATTTCTTGAAATCCTAATAAACGAACAGAAGAGCTGTGTATAGAGGGAAAAAGGCTACAGAATGAGAAAAAAGGCTAGAGGAACACAATTTTGGAAGCTCAAAAAGATGAATGACTGTTAGCAGGAAAGAGAAAAGCTCAAGTGAAGACCAGTTGATTCTATCACCCAACAAAGACACAGTGTTGGAAGAAACAAGTACTTCTTGTTAATGTAGGAATATTTATTTAAAAACCTGAATTAGAGGCAGGTAGACTCTGTTATGGTCATGTATGGATGTGAGAGTTGGACTGTGAAGAAAGCTGATCGCCAAAGAATCGATGCTTTTGAACTGTGGTGTTGGAGAAGACTCTTGAGAGTCCCTTGGACTGCAAGGAGATCCAACCAGTCCATTCTAAAGGAGATCAATCCTGGATGTTCATTGGAGGGACTGATGCTAAAGCTGAAACTGCAATACTTTGGCTACCTCATGCGACGAGTTGACTCACTGGAAAAGACTCTGATGCTAGGAAAGGTTGGGGGCGGGAGGAGAAGGGGATGACGGAGAATGAGATGGCTGGATGGCATCACCTACTCTGTGGACATGAGTTTGAGTGAACTCTGGGAGTTGGTGATGGACAGGGAGGCCTGGCGTGCTGTGGTTCATGGGGTCACAGAGAGTCGGACACGACTGAGCGACTGAACTGAACTGAACTGAGACTCTGTTATCCTCATATGATATCAGAAATGAGCTGTTTAAAGATTCATCTCAAAAATATACAAGCAACTCCTGCAGCTCAATTCTAGACAAATAAACGGCCCAATCAAAAAATGGGCCAAAGAACTAAACAGACATTTCTCCAAAGAAGACATACAGATGGCTAACAAACACATGAAAAGATACTCAACATCCCTCATAATCAGAGAAATGCAAATTAAAACCACAATGAGGTACCATTTCACGCTGGTCAGAATGGCTGCTATCCAAAAGTCTATAAGCAATAAATGCTGGAGAGGGTGTGGAGAAAAGGGAACCCTCTTACACTGTTGGTGGGAATGCAAACTAGTACAACCACTATGGAGAACAGTGTGGAGATTCCTTAAAAAACTGGAAATAGAACTGTCATATGATCCAGCAATCCCATTCCTGGGCATACACACTGAGGAAACCAGAATTGAAAGAGACACATGTACCCCAATGTTCATTGCAGCACTGTTTATAATAGCCAGGACATGGAAGCAACCTAGATGTCCACCTGCAGACGAATGGATAAGAAAGCTGTGGTACATTTACACAATGGAGTACTACTCAGCAATTAAAAAGAATACATTTGAATTAGTTCTAATGAGGTGGATGAAACTGGAGCCTATTATACAGAGTAAAGTAAGCCAGAAAGAAAAATACCAATACAGTATATTAACACATATATATGGAATATAGCAAGAGGATAACGATAACCCTGTATATGAGACAACAGCAGAGACTCGGATGTGTGGAGCAGTCTTTCGGACTCTGTGGGAGAGCACGAGGGTGGGATAATTTGGGAGAATGGATTGAAACATGTATATTATCATATGTGAAACGAATCTGACGTGGTTGGGGGTTCCCCAACTCAACACTCTGTGGATTTAAGAGGCCTTTCCTTCTGGAAGTGTATAAATTAGCCTGGGATAGAACCTGCACGCTGAATTTACTAATTAAGAAATGAGAAACCAGAACTATAAAGGTGGCATAGAAATACAAGAAACTATTCTTAAGTAATCTTTTAAAACTTTGAACAGAGTTACAGATTTTCAGTTCAGTTCAGTTCAGTCGCTCAGTCGTGTCCGACTCTCTGCGACCCCATGAATCACAGCACACCAGGCCTCCCTGTCCATCACCAACTCCCAGAGTTCACTCAAACTCATGTCCACAGAGTCGGTGATGCCATCCAGCCATCTCATTCTCTGTCGTCCCCTTCTCCTTCCGCCCTCAACCTTTCCTAGCATCAGAGTCTTTTCCAGTGAGTCAACTCGTCGCATAAGGTGGCCAAAGTATTGCAGTTTCAGTTACAGATTTTACCATTTGTTATAAACTGGTATATATAATTTAACCAGAACCATAAGAAAATTAGTACTGTGTGAATTCTGAAGCACTTTCAACATATTGTAGGAATAATGTGGACTTTCTTGAGGTTTACACATTCATAAGTAAATGATCTGTATCTCGTGCCTTTGTTGGTTTTCTGTGAGCTGTAGTTTCTGGGAAGTGAGCAGCTCTCACTCCTGTAACTCTTGTAATCTAGTCATTTGTGTGCCTCCTTCATGTGGATTCAATGCGGCTGTGACTGTTATCCCTCTGATAGGAACTCTAACTCGGTGTAAAGCCCCAAAGGTCTGTTACTTATTTTTATTTTATATTGTAATATATTTTATTTACAGTGTTGTGTTTGTTTCAGGTGTATAGCAAAGTGATACAGTTTTATATATATATATATGAATTAACAAAAGCAGTTCCTGTCTTTTGATGGGGTGCTCATGGTTTATAACATAAATGGCATTACTTTGAGCGAGGGATAACTTAGGTATAGTATTGGGTTTTTTTTTTTTTCTTTTCACAGCTTGAGGCAGTTGTAAAATAATGTAGCTTTTTACAACTGTGTATCTATAGTATTTTTTCATTTGGTGAAATTTTAACTTAATGTTTTTGACATTGTGCTTTGTACCATTTATTAAATAAAAATTAAAAAAAAATAAAAGAAAATTCAAAAGATGAGATCAGAAATACATTTACATGATATAGAGCAAAAAGACAGAAACTGGAAAATGGAGGAAAATAGGTAAGAAATCAGTGACTCCATCTAGAACCCCAAATAATGCAAAAAACAACAAAAGGTTGAGAAGGAGAGAACAAAGAAAATGGAAGGAAGAGCTTTATCAGAGACAATTCATAAATATTTCTCAGATATAATCAATATGTATTTAATAGATTTAAAATGCCCTATGTCTATTAAATAAATTGAGATTTTAATTAAAAATGTATCCACAAAGAAAACTCCAGACTATTATTGGTGAATACCAGATATTTAAGAAAAAAATAATACCAATTGTACTTAAAATTTTCCAGAAAATTAAAAAAAAAAAATGAAGATTTCTCAGCTTAACCCATAAGGCCATTATTAACCTTGTATACAACCCCCCCAAAAAAGACATCACAGAAATAAGAAAAAAGTGCAGACTAATATGCTTCATGAATATAGATGAGAACATAGTTAAAATTTTAGCCAATTGGATCCAGCAGTACACGTAAAGGACAACATATCATTTCCAAGCAGGGATTATCTCAGTAAAGCCAAAAAGTGTGGCTTAATTAACATCTAAACATCGGCACATTTAATTCACTGTTTTAGTAGCATAAAAACCAAAAAGCTTTATTGTTTCCTCATTTGACTCAGTAAAGCATTTGAGAAAATGCAGCAGCAGCAGCAGCATCCACTAAGGAAAAGAATTCTCAGAAAATTTCAAGAATTTTCTCAACCTGATTTAACAACATCTATGAAACATGCAGATGATATAATTCTTAATGGTGAATATGTTCCTTCTTATATTAGGAACATATATGTTAGGATCAGAAGAGCAACTAACATATATATGTTAGGATCAGAAGAGCAACTGACCCTGAATGGCTCATTCAACTATTAGGCGATCTCACAGTTAGAAGTGTTTTGCAAAAGAGCAGGGGAAAGAGATGAGATTCCATACGTAGAAGCATTTATGCTATTGCATCAGGAGAAAAAGGAGTCAGAGGACTACCACCTTATCGTGCAGAGGTCTGAGAGAAAACCCAACGGGGTACTTAGACAAAAGAGCTTAAACAAAATTTGAGAGATAAAACAAAAGCCAACTGAGGATCCATCACAGTTTCTGGAAAGGATTTATCAAGTTTGTAGGTGCTACACAGATACAGACCCCGAGGCCCCGAGAATGTAAGGATGATAAATATGACCTTCATCAGGCAAAGTGCTCCAGAGATGAAAAAATTACAAAAATTAGATAGTGTGTTTGAAATGAACCCTTCTCAGCTAGTAGATGTTGTTCTTAAAAGTGTTCAACAGCAGGGAACGACGACAGAAGCACGGAGATGCGACACAGAACACAGGTTTTCTGGTAGCAGCACTAAAAATGAGTAACCCAAGGAGGGCTCCTCGGAGAAGGCGATGGCAGCCCACTCCAGTACTCTTGCCTGGAAAAGCCCATGGATGGAGGAGCCTGGTGGGCTGCAGTCCGTGGGGTCGCTAAGAGTCGGACACGACTGAGTGACTTCACTTCACTTATATTAGGAACAAGATCAGAATGTTCTCTCTCAGCATTTTTGGTAAACAATTTGTAATAGAGATTCTAGCTTATGCAACAGGAAGCAAGAATAAATAAAAATTATATCATTTGAAAGGGATAAAGTAAAATCACCTTTATTCACAGATGATATTGTTATCAATGTGGGCAATCCTGAGGAATCAAAAAATAGCTGCTAGAATTAATAGAAGTCAGAGATTGAGTTTAGCCAGAAATAAGGTCAATTCACAAAAATCAACTTTATTTTGTGCACTAGCAATAGTCAAGTATTGATATTTAAAAACAGTATCATTTACAGTAGTGTCAAAAATGTGAAATAGTTAAGGATTGATTTAACAAAATATGTATAAGAAGTGTACACTGAAAACCACAAAATATCACTGAGAAAATCTGTTAGAGAAATAGAGAGATGTACACCATTTATGTGTAAGATGAGCCGATACCACTCGGATGCCAGTTCTTTCCAAACTGATCTAAAGTTTCAGTGATATACCAATGAAAACTTCAGCTAGATATTTTGTAGAACTTGAGAAGCTAATTCTAAAATTTACATGAAAATTTAGAACACCTTCAGTTCAGTTCAGTTCAGTCGCGTCTGACTCTTTGTGACCCCATGAACCACAGCATGCCAGGCCTCCCTGTCCATCACCAACTCTCGGAGTTCACTCAAACTCATGTCTATCGCCAAAACAATGATAAAAAAAGGAAAAATTTGTAGAACTTAGACTACTTTATTTCACAACTCATCATAATTAAAGCAATGTGTTACTGGATTTAAAGTTAGGCTTATTGGATTTAAAGATAGGCTTCCCAGGTGGCTCAAATGGTAAAGAATCTGCCTGCAATGCAGGAGAGCTAGGTTTGATCCTTGAGTTGGGAATTCCCTTGGAGAAGGGAATGGCTGCCCACTCCAGTATTCTTGCCTGGAGAGAACTCCATGGACAGAGGCGCCTGATGGGCTACAGTCTATGGTGTCACAAAGAGTCAGACATGACTAAGCGACTGATACTTTCACACTTTCATTTTTACATACAAGATCAGTATAATAGAATTGAAAGGCAAGGAAGAGAAATAGACTCACATATATATTGGTAAACAGCTGCCAAAGGTACTAAGTCAGTTCAGAGAGGAAAGGACTATCTTTTCAGTGAATGGTACTGAAATAATGTGATAATCATATGCACTAAGTGAACTCTGGGTTGTACATTATATACAAGATTAAGTTTTAAGTGGATCATACACTAAGAACTAACACTATGAAACTTATAGAAGAAGACAGAGAAAAATCTTGGTGACACTGTTTGGCAAAATTTGTTAAGTAGGACACAGAAAGCACAATCTATAAAAGAAAACAGTCAATTACTTATGTATGCATGTCATAAATGATACTTCTACAGAAGTGAAAAAGGAATATACAGACTGAGACAAATATTTGTACATTATTTAAGAGACAAGCCACATGTAACTAGAACTCCACTCCTAGTATTTAATAATAAAACAAAAAAACACACTTTTTAAATTGGCACAAAATTTGAAAAATGTTACCAAAGGATATATATGGGTAGTAAATGAGAACACAAAAAGTTGCTCAACACCATTTGTCATTAAGGAAATGCAAGTTTCAACTACTGATACAATATATTACCACTGCAAACCCTCTAGAATGGCTATTTAAAAAAAAATGAATTATAGGTAATCACTTCATGGGAAATAGATGGAAAAACAGTGTAAACAGTGTCAGACTTTGTTTTTTTGGGCTCCAAAATCACTGCAGATGCTGATTGCAGCCATGAAATTAAAAGACGCTTGCTCCTTGGAAGGAAAGTTATGACCAACCTTGATAGTATATTAAAAAGCAGAGACATTACTTTGCCAACCAAGGTCCGTCTAGTCAAGGCAATGGTTTTTCCCGTGGTCATGTATGGATGTGAGAGTTGGACTGTGAAGAAGGCTGATCGCCAAAGAATCGATGCTTTTGAACTGTGGTGTTGGAGAAGACTCTTGAGAGTCCCTTATACTGCAAGGAGATCCATCAGTCCATTCTAAAGGGGATCAATCCTGGATGTTCATTGGAGGGACTGATGGTAAAGCTGAAACTGCAATACTTTGGCCACCTCATGCGACTAGTTGACTCACTGGAAAAGACTCTGATGCTGGGAAAGGTTGGGGGCGGGAGGAGAAGGGGACGACGGAGAATGAGATGGCTGGATGGCATCACCGACTCTGTGGACATGAGTTTGAGTGTACTCCGGGAGTTGGTGATGGACAGGGAGGCCTGGCGTGCTGTGATTCATGGGGTCGCGGAGAGTTGGACACGACTGAGCGACTGAACTGAACTGAACTGGTGAAGATATGGAGTAATAGAACTCTTCTGCACAGGCACCCCATTCCAGTACTCTTGCCTGGAAAATCCCATGGACGGAGGAGCCTGGTAGGCTGCAGTCCATGGAGTTGCTAAGAGTCGGATACGACTGAGAGACTTCACTTTCACTTTTCACTTTCATGCATTGGAGAAGGAAATGGCAACCCACTCCAGTGTTGTTGCCTGGAGAATCCCAGGGATGGCGGAGTCTGGTGGCTACCGTCTATGGGGTTGCACAGAGTCGGACACGACTGAAGCAACTTAGCAGCAGCAGCAACAGCACTACTGATGGACAGGCAAAATGGCACAGCCACTTTGGGACGTTTCCCAAAGGACAGATGGTTCCTTAAAATGTTAAGTATGTTACCACCACACTACCTCAGCACTTTAACCTGAGTCATTCACCTAATAGAAACCAAACCAAGACTTGAATATGATTTTCATTGCAGCTTTATTTGTGATAGCCAAAATGGAAACAAGCCAAATAGCCATTGACAGGTTAATGGATAGACACATTGTAATATATCTATCATTTAGTAATGAATGGGCACAAACTATACCTTGGATGAATCTCAAGCACATTATGCTGAGTAAGAGAATAAGAGAAGCAAAAATGAGTACATACTCTATGATTCCATTCATATAAAATACTAGAAAATACAAAGTAACTTACAGGAACAGAAAACAAAGGAGTGGTTATCTAAGGAGAGATGGAAGAGAGATAATAAAGTCAACCTGAGAGAACTTTCAGAAATGATAAATATATTTATCATCTTTATTATGGTGATAGTATAGTGAATGTGCTAATAGTAAAGAACTCACCTGCCAATGCAGGAGATGTGAGAGACACAGGTTTGATCCCTGGGTTGGGAAGATCCTCTGAAAGAGAGCATGGCAACTCACTCCAGTATTCTTGCCCTGGAGAATCCCATAAACAGAAGAGCCTGGCGGGCTACAGTCCATAAGTTCACACAGAGTCAGACACTGGAATGACTTAGTACATGACTGAGTACTGAGTACTAAGTACATGACTGAGCAACTAATGACGTCCATAAATAACGTATAGAAATATATTATAGAATTAATAGCAGAAAGCTGTTGATCATTATTACTATAAGGAGGCAAGAAGTTGAGGTCACAAGAAGTGAGTTTTTTCTTTATCAGACTTTTGTACTTTTTAAACTATGAAAAAGTAGTTTTGATTTATTAAAATATATGAAGGGAGGGTGTGTAAGGGACAATGTCCCAAAGAAAAAAGCTGGATATAGTAGATGGTAAGATTTAATAATTGGAACACATTAGTTAAATAAAACAAAATGAGTATTTCTTTAACAACTCGTTACCAAAGAGATGAAGGTAGGAAACAAAATTACCCTTTCCCCATTCATCTGTCCACTTGATATGAAAAGAAGTGAAGTATTGATTCAGCCTTCAATATTGATGAAACATGCTAAGTGAAAGAAGCCAGCACAAAAGGCCACATGTTATATGATTCCATGTACATGACATATCCAGAATAAGAAAACCCACAGAGACAGAAAGAACATTGCTGATTGCCAAAGACTGACAGAAGACGAATGGAGAATGAGTTCTGATGGGTGTGGAGTTGTTTGTTGAGGTGGTGAAAATGTTCTTGAAGGAGAGAGTGGGATGGTTGCGCAACTCTGAATTTACTGAAAGCCACTGAATTGTACACTTTAAAGGCATGACTATTACGGCATATTAATTATATTTCAGTTAAGAAATATTTCGAGACTGTTCAGGTCAGTTCAGGTGAGTAAGAGAAGACATTTAAACCTGCAACTCAATCCCACCTGTAACTCCATCTATAACTGCACTTCATGAAGAAAGCAGTCAGTGTGGTCTGCATTTTTCCAGCTGGCTGGCTGTGTGCCTCTAGATTACCTAGGTAACCTTTCAAGTGTGTGATTCTGGGTGCACACCTGATGGATGACGGTGACTGTAACCACAAGCATCCGGTGAAAGGGTTTTGCAAAATTCAATTCAGAGTGCTGTGGTGTGTGCATATGAGTTGAGGGCAAAAGGGAGAAACTAATGTGTGTTTCATTTTCATTGAATTGGCAAACATTTTGTATAGCAAAAGGCTTGCATCCCTGAAAGTGCACACATAGATACTTCTACAGCCTCTGAATCTTTCAAGATAAAGCTCGGGTGTGTATTTTTATAAACACTGTGTTTTATTTCTCATACACAACTGAAGAGAAAAACAACTCTTGAAACCATCCATAAAATTAAAATTGCATCTCTTTTCTACCTTAACCTTGTCTAGGTACATAGATATAAACAATTGAGAGAATGGGATGACAAGAAGGCAATAATTCAATCTGTATACTGCAAGTCTATGAGGTAACTCTGCTTTGCAACACATGGCCCTTAAGCTGATTTTTTAAACTAGGTTGACATTAAACAGCACCAAAGCATTGGTTTTGCCAAACTGGACCTTTTTAAGCCAAAACTCTTATATCTTCACATTTCATTACCAAAAGTTAACCATGTTTTTACTTTTCTTGTTGAGGGTTATTATTCCTAGCATGACAGCTGGAGACTATCCACAGAACACTCAGGTTACACAGACCATTATGAGGTTTCCATGTTCTTACAATTAAGAGTTCTGTGAGATTTTTACTTTCCTACCTTTCAGATGTGCATGGTGCATATTTTCACAACTGATTATGTTCAGCACACATGTTTTGAGAACAGAACCCTACAAGCCTGAGAGTCTTTAATCTGCAACAAACTCTGTGTCTCCCATGTACTATACTCAAAGTTAAACCAACTAATTACCTTTCCATAAATCTCTTTTCCTTGGCCTTCCTCCTCTGAAGATAGACCATTTTTAAAACATTTATCATCATCTCCACTTCAGGGCACCCCTTTAAGCATAGTGTCTAGAAGGGAAGGAAAATGTTATACGTTATACATAGAATGTATACGTAGAATTTGTGCTTACGATTTACCATGGGCTCCTTGTAATCCTGTACCTGTGTTAAATAGATCCCAGATGTATTGTTCCAAAGTTTAGTTTATTTTTGCTCTAAGGTATGTTTTTTTCTACAAAGTTTGAATGCCTGCTCAGAATTGGTTTTGGTATTTTAAATATTAATGACTAGTCACAAAATTTAACACTACATAAACCCACATCACTATCCATGATTCCAGAATATTAGTGCAGTATAACCTCCTTATGCTTGGTAGGGGCTTCTTAGAAATAAGTGATAGTGTTAAAATATGACATAAACATTTGAAACAATTTCTGGATTTAATCTGTCTTATTTTAAAACTCGCTATACAGATTAAAGAACTTCCCTGGTGACTCGGAGAAGGCAATGGCAAGCCACTCCAGTACTCTTGCCTAGAAAATCCCATGGATGGAGGAGCCTGGTAGGCTGCAGTCCGTGGGGTCGCTAAGGGTCGGACACGACTGAGCGACTTCACTTTCACTTTTCACTTTCACACATTGGAGAAGGAAATGGCAACCCACTCCAGTGTTCTTGCCTGGAGAATCCCATGGACAGAGGATTCTGGCGGGCTATAGTCCATGGGGTCACAAAAGTGTCAAACACAGTTTAGTGACTAAACAACAACATACAGATTAAAATTTCCAGATTAAAAAATAAATAGAATTGTATACAGGACAATTGCTATTTGAAAGACCATGACTTGAAACCTTCATGAATCCTAAAAATTATGACTGCTGTTAAGAATAGAACACTTATGAAGTTTGTTTAAACAGTGTGGACTGTGATCCAAGGTGATGTTTCTTGTTTTCCACTGGACTGCTAACATGTGCTCCAGAAATTGATACCCCTACATATTATGTCCTGTTCTTCAGAGAAATCAGAAAGCTTGATGCATCAGTATCTTAAAGTAGAAGAGCTCTTTCATGGTTGGTCATCAACATAGTAGACCTCTTATTTATTTATTTATTTGTTTACCTTGCATTTAAATGTTTGCAAGATTTTCTTCCCAGTATAGTCTGACTTCATCTTATCTGATCTTTTGTTTAGACTGATAGTCCTCCTTTCCACCAACATCACAATAAACACGAAAGAAAAGTACTATTAGAAATGGAATAGCTTCTAAAGCCTCCTAGAGAAGGCTTCTTAGAGAAAGCAACAGTTGAGCCATACCTTCAAAAACATGCCTATTCCCTGTGTCAAAATAGAGTAAAATCCAAGAATCTCACAGTCCATGTGCTTTACTAGAAAGAAGGTTCTTTATGAGTCTTAAGTCTGAACCTGGTACTCTAGTGTTAGGGTGCTTAGCTGCAGCTGAACACTGGAATTACTTGGAGGACTTTAATGAGGACTCATCATAGCTTTAGGGGATCTAATTTAATATTTTTGGGAGAATTCTAGGTATCAGGACTCTTAAAACCTCCCTGGTGATGTTAATGAACAGCTAAAGTTAGAAGCTGTCTGGCTTACTCAGTTGTGGTTTTCCATCCTGTAGGTGATTAGAAACAGGATATCTAACTTTCTCCTAGACACATGGGCAGCATGTATCCTCAGGCATCTTTCCTGCTAGAAATTATTCCAGATTAAACCTACTCTTCCTGCTATATTCACTCATCATCTACTGAGTCACATTCATTTTTCACGAATTCATGTTTGTTCAGAAAAATACTTGAGAAGCTTTGTGTATCTGGCTCCAAGTCTTTCTCTCTAAATTCTTGTCCTGACCCTATGTTGTTCCTTTGTTTAAATTCCACCAGTAGTTTCTGTCATCCCTGAGATAAAGTCAAAGATGTCATATCACCAAAGGCTACCTTTGTACCCCTCAAGTCTCAGGTTCTGCCTCTTGCTGTGTAAAATTGGGCTCTAGTACTACTGAGAAGTTAGTCATTCTCTGTGCAAACCCTGCTTTTTTGTGCTCCTAAGCATTTGCCCTTCTTTTCTTCTATCCCAACAGCTCCCCTGTCATCTGGCAAGTTCTTATTCATACATCAAAGTGCAGATCAGCCACTAACTTTTCTGGGAGTCATTCTTTGCACCCCATGCCACCAAGCCTTTCATGCTGTAAATACATCTAGCAAAGCACTTCTATATTATTTTGAAATGATACAATCTCATGATTTCACTTCTGCCCCCTTCTGCACTGCAGACTCTTACAAGGCATGTCTTATTCATCTCCCAGTGTATGCCCATCTCCTAGTGTAGTGTCGAATCCACTCATTTGATTGTTTACTGAAATGGTACTGATTTGGAGCTTGGCAGATTAAGATGCTGCTAGTGATATGATATTTAAGGTACAGAGAAGTCAGATCTAATAGCTTGGCAGCAAAAAAAAAAAAAAAGAAAGAAAGAAGAGATCTACTAAAGGTCAGTCATTGGGTGGGAGCAGGTGGGGTGACTATGTAAAATCACCTGGCCTGCATGCCTTAGCTATCCCACAGGACTATGCTGTGGCTTAGGACAGTAACTGATGTGAATAATGATGGACCCAGGTCAGTCCGAAAAGGTTAACTAGATCCCAGAGATGTTGTTTAAAAAGTAAAATAAATATTACAGTATAAATGCATTTTAACCAACTCTGTTATAAAGGATTACATGGCAATTCTGTTTATGGGGCCAGATGCATCCAATAAAACAGATACAACATTACTGCCTATGAATTTCTCCTCTGAATACACAGGTTTGGAAATAAACTTGTTCCCATTTTTGGTTGCTCATAAACTCCTAACTGAACTGAACTGAATTGAAACTCCTAAACACCTGTAAGAAACATCACTGTGTTTCATGTCAAGCATTCAGGGAATAAAATAGCTCAGGCAGGTGCTAAGCATTGTAGCTGCTACAGAATTACTTTGCAAGCTGACTAAATAATTATTTCTAGTTTTGATCCCTCATCTGAAAAATGGAGATAATAATGAAGTTTTTACTAACTATACAAAGGACTCCGTGTAATGATCCAAGTTAATATATATGAAAGTTCTTTGTAAATCGTAAAGTATGTGCTAGTAAAATAGATTTGTGAATGGTTTTGCAAAGCTGAATGACATAGTACTCTCTGTCAAAGGTATCTGTGTTTCAAAAATGATGCAAAACAAGCAGTTCAGTTCAGTTCAGTTGCTCAGTCGTGACCGACTCTCCGCAACCCCATGAATCACAGCACGCCAGGCCTCCCTGTCCATCACCAACTCCCGGAGTTCACTCAAACTCATGTCCACAGAGTCGGTGATGCCATCCAGCCATCTCATTCTCCGTCGTTCCCTTCTCCTCCCGCCCCCAACCTTTCCCAGCATCAGAGTCTTTTCCAGTGAGTCAACTCTTTGCATGAGGTGGCCAAAGTATTGCAGTTTCAGCTTTAGCATGAGTCCTTCCAATGAACACCCAGGATCGATCTCCCTTAGAATGGACTGGTTGGATCTCCTTGCAGTCCAAGGGACTCTCAAGAGTCTTCTCCAACACCACAGTTCAAAAGCATCAATTCTTCGGCGATCAGCTTTCTTCAGAGTCCAGCTCTCACATCCATACATGACCACGGGAAAAACCATAGCCTTGACTAGACGGACCTTGGTTGGCAAAGTAATGTCTCTGCTTTTTAGTATATTATCAAGGTTGGTCATAACTTTCCTTCCAAGGAGTAAGCGTCTTTTAATTTCATGGCTGCAATCAGCATCTGCAGTGATTTTGGAGCCCAAAAAAATAAAGTCTGACACTGTTTCCACTGTTTTTCCATCTATTTCCCTTCAGTGTAAATTTAAGTTAATTCAGTTTAACAATTATTTTTTTGAGCCCTTTCTTAGCAAAAGGTTTTGTGGTGGCTATAGTTGAAGAAGGAAGATAAAGAATAGGTGGATTCTGTTTGAAGAGTCGGACACGGCTGAGCAACTAAGCACAGCACATTCTCATTTGGGGAGAAGCATGTGCGAAGACGCTTCAGTCGTGTCCAACTCTTTGTGACCCCATGGACTATAGCCTGCCAGGCAAAAATATTAGAGTGGGTTGCCATGCCCTCCTCCAGGGGATCTTCCTGATCCAGGGAGTGAACCCATGTCTCCTCCGGCTCGTGAATTGCAGGCAGATTCTTTCCCGCTAAGCTACCAGGGAAGCCCTTTGGGGATAAGATAGACACATAAATACTGAACAAAAATAAAATGTAAAAAGTTAGAGGGTGCACTTTTAGGATGCAAATGAAGAAGGCCTTTCTATTTTGAGAATCAAGGGAGAAGCTTATCAGAAATGAAGATTTTATAAGTAGAGATGGTAATGAAAGAGCATTCCAGGCTGAGGGGCAATAGCAGATGCTAACCATTCTAAAGGAGATCAATCCTGGGTGTTCATTGGAAGGACTGATGCTAAAGCTGAAACTCCAATACTTTGGCCACCTCATGCGACGAGTTGACTCACTGGAAAAGACTCTGGTGCTGGGAAAGGTTGGGGGGCGGGAGGAGAAGGGGACGACAGAGAATGAGATGGCTGGATGGCATCACCGACTCTGTGGACATGAGTTCGAACTCCAGGAGTTGGTGATGGACAGGGAGGCCTGGCGTGCTGTGATTCATGGAGTCGCGGAGAGTCAGACACGACTGAGCGACTGAACTGAACTGAACTGAAGCATACAAGTGAAAAGAGATCTGGAAGACAGCTAAGGCCTTGGGATGACTGGAGTGGAGAGGGACAGAGGAGGTATTTCAACCAGCACCAGATTCCAGAGGGGCTTAAATGCCACAAACAAGGAGCGTAAATGTTATGCCATTGAGAAGCTTGGTGCAGTCAAGTTTTTAGCCTGAGTTTGGTAGGATTATAGCAGTGTTTTTGGAGTCAGTTTCTAATGAGAGACTTGAGTACATTGCCATGAAGTTCAAGACTTCAAGTTCTCCATTTGTGTTTGAGTAGTCTTCCTAGGATTCCTACTACCGATATGTTTTTTTTTTTCCTTTCTTTTCTGAATTAAGGAAAATTATAAAATTAGCAGGAAGTCAGACTGTAAGTTTGGGCTTTCTAAAGCAAACTTGGATTCACATTCTGCCTCTGAAGTTTACTTACTGGGTGATTTTGGAAAAATCATTCAGCCTGTCCAAGTTTCCATTTCGTTGTAGGAAAATGGAAATTATAAAACCTCAGTGAGTCATTGTCCTAATTGAGATATCCTTCACACATTGTCTGGCATGTAGCAAGTCCTAAATTAATAGTAGCTATTATTTTTTATGATGTGAGTTAATACTGGAATATAGAAGTGAGACTTTATAGTTATTAGAAAATTTTGAATCATATTGTGGTCTGGAGAATTAGCAAAATTGCAACCAATCATTTCTTTTAAAAACAATTCCTTTCTCTCCATTACGGAGGAAAATAGGAAAATAAACATGCTGGAAGGCAGCCTCAACCACTGTGGTCCCATGTAAATGCAAATAAGCTAACCACCAGGGTTTCCACAGCAACCAAATTCTGTAAATCTGTGCTCACAACACTGGTTGCATTAGACATGCTTCCATGAAGTCAGTAAAAGCCCTCTGAATATTAAGATGACAAAAGTCCTGGTTCTTCTTTATAATAGTGAATGTCTGCAGAAATACCATGATGCATCCTGCGGGTACAGGAACCTGAAGGTAGGAGTAAGAAGGCAAGTCATTGTGGAGTCCAAAAGATGGTGGGCCTTGTTGAATTTTACCATACATAGATTCTGGGCTTCATCCTGGCAGGAAAAGGAACCAGATCTTATACCTGTACCCAGCATACTTCTAGTACTCCAACTTTTACCTGAATTTCAATATATAGAGCCAAATGCAAGCCTAGTACTTTCTGGTGTGTGGGGGTCTCATCCTGATGTAACTGTAATGTACACATTTTGCATCAGACTCTCTCCATCCTGATGTCAAGGCACCTGGGAAGCAGACAATCTAATGAGAAGGTTGCATGTTCATTTAAAACCAAGGCAAGTGGCTTGTCTAAAAGTGTATTTCATTCTGGGGGCTGAGGCAGGTAAAATATACCTGCTGAGAGCAGCACCCCTCTCTCTGGAGACCACAAAGTCCATCACCCTCAGATCTGTGATCTCCACCTCGCCTGCACGTGTCACACACATTCTCTATGTTCTATCACTAAGCACAACCCTCCTGATGTGTTTTTTTTTTTTTATTTGTGCTTAGTCGCTCCATCACGTCTGACTCTTTGTGATCCCGTGGACTGTAGCCCACCAGGCTCCTCTGTCCATGAGGATTCTCCAAGCATGAATACTTAACTGTGTTCATTTCACTCTTTCAGCTATGTAGAGAAGGAAAAGTTTTCCTTAATCCTTTTAAGGTCACTTTCTGGGTCTGAAAATTAAACTGACAAAGACAAATAAACAAGAGAAAAACATACCAACTTAATATACATTTTACTTGACTTAGAAGCCTGTCTAAGGAAATAAAGACCGAAAGAAACAGTTTGTTGTTATTGTTTAGTTGCTAAGTCATGTCCAACTGTTTTGAGACCCTACAGAAGGCAACCCAGTAGGCTCCTCTGTCCAGTGGATTTCCCAGTCAAGACTACTGGAGCGGGTTGCCTTTTCCTCCTCCAGGCCTTCTTCCTGACCCAGGGATCAAACCTGCATCTCTTAGATCTCCTCGCATTGGCAGGTGGGTTCTTTACCACTAGTGCCACCTGGGAAGCCCTAACCTACTGCATTGATTAGTAAAATGCTTTCCCCATATCATTTTTGGGCCCCTAAACCTCCCCACAACTCAGGAGCCTCTCCAGGATCCTGCCGCAGCCTGTGTCCTTTCCGATTGGTTAGTGCTTTTCAGGTAGTAGTTTTCATTGTTTTATGTATTACTTCAGGTATTAGTTATCAAATATTTTCTGTATTACTTTAGAGATTAGCAGTAAACACATTAATTTCACATTCTGGAAGAAGCTTTTCTTCTGCCTCACAGTTACTGAGAAGCACCCCAGTGCACTATCTCCAAATGGTTATATGGGGTAATAAAGGGGACAGGATTGTAAAATGATTCTATTACCTTGTCTGTGAACAATCCCATTCCCAAACCAGTCTAGACAGAAACAAAATATCCTTGCATTGAGAACAGAATCCTCCAATGCATAAGGAGCACTTTCCTCCCTTGTGTAACCTAAATCCTCTCTGCTTTCTCTTTTATCTCATCCTCAATGACTCAAAATGCCCTTTAGACTAAATAGCATCTTCTCAAAGAAAAGTATGGAATGTTTAAAATCCTAAAGAAGTAAAATATTGAGTGAATTGCACATACTTTTGACTCACTCCTCTCTTTTTATTATAGGGTTCATGAGAAACTGATTAATCTTTATTTTTCTTTTTTGAGTACAGCATTTCTTTTAGTTGAAACTTCAAAACATTATTTATACTTCAGATAGTGACTCTGAGAGACTCAATTGTATGCTTCTCTGTGACACATCTCATAATCTGTTAGGGCAAACAATTTCCAAGTTCTGCTGAAGCTAATTGCCTTTATAGATCAAATTGTTAAAGTTGAGTTATAGTTTAATTATGTGGAATGGGAATGCCTGCCTGTCTGCTCTGTAAACAGTTTTATTCTGTTGTGAATGAATGGATCTGAATAAACTATTCTTTGTAGAGATTTTTTGGCATTTTGTGTGTCTGCCTTAGGATAGCTCTTACTCACTGAGTTGTATGAATATGTTTACATCAGAAACCTCTGAAAGTGAAAGCAGAGGTTTCAGATCCATTTAGAATGATGCCATTGAAGATCTCAGTGAAACAACAAACCAAACACAAGCATTTATGGAGTTTGAGCCTAGGTTTTCCCCTCCTTTGTCTGATATTTAGGGTAAGGATTCAGTTAGTCTAGACAGTGACTGCTCGGTCAACAGCTGTCTTTAAATTATAAACTCTGAAGGTATTCGAGAGGCTTAAAGGATAATGATGTGATCTGGCCACCAAAGGCACAAAGACCTCAGGAATGTTTGAGATTCAAAGAAGGAAGCCAGAATTCAGTATTAGTTGAACAAAAGCTTATAGCAGTTTTATTGTACTACGGAGAGTACAAAACATGAGTTTGGAAAACCGGTTTCTTGGATGCACAAAAAGGTGAATGAAAATGATTGCATTTTGTCAGACTGTAGGAATGGCGGGGTGGGGGGATTGAAGGACTAAGATCAGAGAGCCAGAAGAGAAAACTAGGAGATGAACTCAAAGTGCCACTTGCTAAATGTGGATTATACGTCCTTTTAAAGAAGAGTCAGTACTTTCAACTTCTATACACCTTTACAAAAGTGAAATAATTCAAAAATTAAAAAAAAAACAATACGAGTGATTTTATTAAGGATACTAAAACTTGTAAAGATTAGCTCATATAGAAATAATGATCCACCTACTCTGAAGATATCATGACTTTTGTAAAGAAAGAAAAATACTTACATTATCAAAATAGTGTTTGTGTCATAAGGAATACACATTTTACTGGGGCTTAGTATGCACATATGTATTCACACACATACACATACAAAACTTTTGTAAATTATATTTTTCTTTACTATGTGTGATGCATTTGATATTGTCTATTCCATTAAAACAAAGCTGCTTATAATCCACTAAAGAGATTTCATGATATTTTTAATGGGTTGCATTGAGCAAGGGACACAGCAGATGGAATTATGGCTATCCTTGGTCTTTTGGAACCCTTGAGGATGCAAAGCTGCCAGTAATTCCTGTTTATCATGGTGACAATCCCATTAGTTCCTTTAAGAAGCTACATCTAGGCCCATGCAGAGACTGTTAATTTCAATTCCCATCCAGCCTATTGACTTGATACATTCCACTACAAATCATAAATGAATTTTTTAAGGTAAGTTCACACAGTCCTAGGACTTCTTGCTTTAGGGATTTTTACACTGATCTTTTTTTTTTTTCATTAGTGTGGAAGCTGGTGAGAATTAGCCCCACAACTTATTTAAAGCAAGTTGTAAGTCAGGGTGTCCTGAGGAGCTGACAGTGCTAAGCTGGTCCCACAATATCTATCCTATCCAGGGGGGTCAGGCTGACTTATAAAGCAATCCCTGGGTTTCAAGTACAAGTGGGTACCTCAGTAGAGACAGGTTTCTGATAGCACCATCAAGGACAGAGCTTAAGTGCCTAGTACTTAGAAGGCATCATAGAGCCGCAAAAGGCCAAGTTCAAGGTGAAGACATTTAATAAACAGTTTGACAGACTAGTGAGGCTTGTTTACTCAGGGCTGTTACGACATCACAGAATGTACCAAGGAACAGCCGCTGCATAGACACACCTCCTCAGTGGTGGAGGTGGCACAGACTTCTACTTGAGACTTCAAATATTTGTTTCTTAAATAGCTTTGGTCCTCAGGCTTAGTGCCTTGAGGACCAATGATAGGCAGGTTCTCTATCCAGAAGTCTTAGATTGCTGGGTTTGATTAAAAATATATATATATTTTCTGTCTGTATTTGGATTTTACTAAGGTGTCTGGGGACTCTGGGGGCTCTGTGAGTCTGGCATTCTGACCCTCAGTGGAATGATGTCCCTTGGGATTGGGATGATGACTCTGATGATGGGAATCCTGGCATCGTCCTTCCTTCCCACAGGCACCTTGCTGGACCAGCATGGTGGGTTGTCCTGGTGAAGTGTGCAAGCAGGCAAAGTGTGTGCTTGTGTTTGCTGCACCTCCAGTTTTGACTCTAGGATCTATTTCTGTATTCCTTCTAGAGAGTTAATTAGGGATATCTCTGAATTTGGAGAAGGAAATGGCAACCCACTCCAGTATTTCCTGCCTGGAAAACCCCATGGACAGAGGAGCCTGGTGGGCTACAGTCCATGGGGTTGCAAAAGAGTCAGACACAACTTATACACAACAAAAATCTGTGGATTAGAATGCAAAATCAGGTCGGGAATGAGGTTTACTGTGTTGATTTTTTGAGATAGAAGACAGAATGATTTAGAAAAAAAAAAGGCACACAGGAAAATTCAGGTTGTTCAGGGAGTTTGAGGGTCATTGGATTAATGGTATTAGAGTTAGAAAATGACCTGATAAGGATAAATGCACTTCAGCCCAGTTGAGTTTAAGGTTCAGTCACTCTGACTTTACTGTTCTCGGTGTTAACTGCCTATACTCACTTCTCTGTGACTTTTAAAATACTGTTCCCTCTGCTTGGAAAGCCCTTTTTCACAATCCAGCAGGGTATCCCTACTTGTCTGGGGAAAGCTGTGTATTATGTATGATAAATTACCTGTATACAATTCTATCTTTTTACACCAAGTTTCCCTGAAAATAATATCTGCAGGTATATAGTGTTTACAATGTGGCAGGCCCTGCAGTTTGTAACTATTAACTCATTTAATCCTTACAACAGTCTGCTTATGGAGGTGTGATTTTTACTTTGCAGAAAAGGAAGCTGCACAGGAAGGGTAAATGACTTGCTCAGGGTTCCAGCACTGGGATTGTAACCAGGCAGTGTGGTTCTAGTATCTATCTGTTTAACCACAATGCTGTGCTACCTCTCAGGTTAGAAACTGTCTTGCGTATCTTTGAGGCCTCAGTGTTAAGTGCAGTATCTTATTTATAGAAGACACAAATTAATGATGCTGGATGAAGTTAATCCTTGTTAGGGTATCTCTCATCTGGACACAAAGTTCAGGATTTTTTTTTTTAAATTGTAGTAAAATTGCTTTTCAATGTTGTGTTGGTTTCTCCTGTACAATAATGCAAATAAGCCATCATTATACACATATAATCTCCCTCTTGAGCCTCCCTCCCCCCCCAACCCCACCCCTCCAAGTCATCACAGTGCCAGGCTGGGCTTCCTGTGTTGTATAGCAACTTCTAATCAGCTGTTTTGGAGAAGGCAATGGCAAGCCACTCCAGTACTCTTGCCTAGAAAATCCCATGGACAGAGGAGCCTGGTGGGCTACAGTCCATGGGGTCACTACTAGTCGGACAAGACTGAGCGACTTCACTTTCACTTTTCACTTTCACACATTGGAGAAGGAAATGGCAACCCACTCCAGTGTTCTTGCCTGGAGAATCACAGGGATGGCAGAGCCTGGTGGGCTGCCATCTATGGGGTTGCACAGAGTTGGACACGACTGAAGCGACTTAGCAGCAGCAGCAGTGTATATATGCTCAAACTACCGCACAATTGCACTCATCTCACACGCTAGTAAAGTCATGCTCAAAATTCTCCAAGCCAGGCCTCAGCAATATGTGAACCGTGAACTCCCAGATGTTTAAGCAGGTTTTAGAAAAGGCAGAGGCACCAGAGATCAAATTGCCAACATCCACTGGATCATGGAGAAAGCAAGAGAGTTTCAGAAAAATATCTCTTTCTGCTTCATTGACTATGCCAAAGCCTTTGACGGTGGATCACAATAAATTGTGGAAAATTCTGAAAGAGATGGGAATCCCAGACCACCTGACCTGCCTCTTGAGAAACCTGTACGCAGGTCAGGAAGCAACAGTCAGAACTGTACATGAAACAACAGACTGGTTCCAAATAGGAAAAGGAGTACATCAAGGCTGTATATTGTCACCTTGCTTATTTAACTTCTATGCAGAGTACATCATGAGGAACGCTGGGTGGGAAGAAGCACAAGCTGGAATCAAGATTGCTGGGAGAAATATCAATAACCTCAGATATGCAGATGACACTACCCTTATGGCAGAAAGTGAAGAGGAACTCAAAAGCCTCTTGATGAAAGTGAAAGAGGAGAGCGAAAAGGTTGGCTTGAAGCTCAACATTCAGAAAACAAAGATCATGGCATCTGGTCCCATCACTTCATGGGAAATAGATGGAAAAACAGTGGAAACAGACTATTTTTTTGGGCTCCAAAATCACTGCAGATGCTGATTGCAGCCATGAAATTAAAAGACGCTTGCTCCTTGGAAGGAAAGTTATGACCAACCTTGACAGTATATTAAAAAGCAGAGACATTACTTTGCCAACAAAGGTCCATCTAGTCAAGGCTATGGTTTTTCCCGTGGTCATGTATGGATGTGAGAGTTGGACTGTGAAGAAAGCTGATCGCCGAAGAATTGATGCTTTTAAACTGTGGTGTTAGAGAAGACTCTTGAGAGTCCCTTATACTGCAAGGAGATCCAACCAGTCCATTCTAAAGGAGATCAATCCTGGGTGTTCATTGGAAGGACTGATGCTAAAGCTGAAACTGCAATACTTTGGCCACCTCATGCGACGAGTTGACTCACTGGAAAAGACTCTGATGCTGGGAAAGGTTGGGGGCGGGAGGAGAAGGGGACGACGGAGAATGAGATGACTGGATGGCATCACCGACTCTGTGGACATGGGTTTGAGTGAACTCCGGGAGTTGGTGATGGACAGGGAGGCCTGGCGTGCTGTGATTCATGGGGTCGCGGAGAGTCGGACAGGACTGAGCAACTGAACTGAACTGAACTGAGTGTATATATGTTGATGCTGCTTTCTCCATTTGTCCCACTCTTTCCTTCCCCAACTGTGTCTCCAACTCTGTTCTCTATATCTGCATCTCCATTCCTTCTCTGCAAATAGGTTCATCAATACCATTTTTCTAGGTTCCATATGTATGCAAACTTCAGGGTTGATAAGGGAAGTTTTAAAGGTTAGTTTGAGAAGCCTTGGAGTAAAGTTGTTGTTCAGTCCAAGAAATGGGGGGAAGTATTAGAAGTAAAGTAAGAGACAATCCTGAATGTAAAGTGAGGTGTGGTATTGAAATAGGAAAAAAAAAAAGTATGGTAGAGAAATGTGTACCCTAGATGTCCAGGTGGATTGTAACAGGGTAGTGGTAGTTTGAGGAATGGAAGTGGTTATGAAAAGTGTTCCATGCTTTGATTTGTGCTTTTGGTGTTCTAGTTAATTTGTGAGTGGTGGTGTAAGGAATAATTAATTTTTCTCTAAAGGATAAGAAGGAGGGTACAAGAAAAATTTGCCTTAATGTGGTTCAGTTCAATTAAGTTCAGTTCAGTCGCTCCGCCGTGTACGACTCTGCGACCCCATGTATCGCAGCATGCCAGGCCACCTTGTCCATCACCAACTCCTGAAGTTTACTCAAACTCATGTCCATTGATTCAGTGATGCCATCCAGCCATCTCATCCCCTGTCGTCCCCTTCTCTTCCCGCCCCCAATCCTTCCCAAAATCAGAGTCTTTTCCAGTGAGTCAACACTTCGCATGTGGTGGCCAAAGTATTGGAGCTTCAGCTTCAACATCAGTCCTTCCAGTGAACACCCAGGACTGATTTCCTTTAGGATGGACTGGTTGGACCTACTTGCAGTCCAAGGGACTCTCAAGAGTCTTCTCCAACACCACAGTTCAAAAGAATCCATTCTTCTGTGCTCAGCTTTCTTCACAGTCCAACTCTCACATCCATACACGACCACTGGAAAAACCATAGCCTTGACTAGACGGACCTTTGTTGACAAAGTAATGTCACTGCTTTTTAATATGCTATCTAGGTTGGTCATAACTTTCCTTCCAAGAAGTAAGGGTCTTTTAATTTCATGGCTGCAATAAGCATCTGCAGTGATTTTGGAGCCCCCCAAAATAAAGTCAGCCACTGTTTCCACTGTTGCCCCATCTAGTTGCCATAAAGTGATGGGACCAGATGCCATGATCTTCGTTTTCTGAATGTTGAGTAAAGCCAACTTTTTCACTCTCCTCTTTCACTTTCATCAACAGACTTTTTAGTTCCTCTTCACTTTCTGCCATAAGGGTAGTGTCATCTGTGTATCTGAGGTTACTGATATTTCTCCCGGCAATCTTGATTTCAGCTTGTGCTTCCACCAGCCCAGCGTTCCTTATGATGTACTCTGCACATAAGTTAAATAAGCATGGTGAGAATATACAGCCATGACGTACTCCTTTTCCTATTTGGAACCAGTCTGTTGTTCCATGTCCAGTTCTAACTGTTGATTCCTGACCTACATACAGGTTTCTCATGGGGCATGTCAGGTGATCTGGTATTCCCATCTCTTTAAGAATTTTCCAAAGTTTATTGTGATATTATCTAAGAAAACACTTCATAACAGAACAAGTCCCCTTGACAATTATTGCTCCATAAAAGGGAAATGGCCCATTTATGACAATGTATATGCACTGCAGCCATGAAATTAAAAGACACTTACTCCTTGGAAGGAAACTCATGACCAACCTAGACGGCATATTAAAAAGCAGAGACATTACTTTGTCAACGAAGGTCTGTCTAGTCAAGGCTATGGTTTTTCCAGTAGTCATGTATGGATGTGAGAGTTGGACTATAAAGAAAGCTGAGCACTGAAGAATTGATGCTTTTGAACTGTGGTGTTGGAGAAGACTCTTGAGAGTCCCTTGAACTGCAAGGAGATCCAACCAGTCCATACTAAAGGAGATCAGTCCTGGGTGTTCACTGGAAGGACTAATGTTGAAGCTGAAACTCCAATACTTTGGCCACCTGATGCAAAGAACTGACTCATAAGAAAAGACCATGATGCTGGGATAGATTGAAGGCAGGAGGAGAAGGGGACGGCAGAGGATAAGATGGATGGATGGCATACTGACTCAATGGACATGAGTTTGGGTAAACTCCAGGAGTTGGTGATGGACAGGAAGGCCTGGTGTGCTGCAGTCCATGGGGTCACAAAGAGTCATTCATGACTGCGTGACTCAACTGAACTGACTGATATGCACCGGACATATTGTTGTCAGTTTTTAGTAGAGCACTAGTTCTTAAATGACATCATTGATGATCACAGGTTGAGAAAAAGAAGGCAACAATCTGTGGTTTACAAGTGTGGTCACTGGTTCCACAATAGATTTTATATAAGACCTCAGATTCCAAACAACCAGAACTCAAGAATAACTAGGTAGAAGATGTTATGCTGTCATAGAGATCAGCTGTTATCTTTCTTGACAGCCTTACATAATCTCAGTTCAGACATAACTAATGGGCAGAAACTTACTAAGTAGAGGAAGAGTCTTGCGCCAAGAAATACCTTATTTGTTGCTTACCTAATTAGCATTGTTTTTGACTGATCAAAGTGTTTGGTTATCCTGTTCTTCATTAAGAGGTCTTATCTTTGTGTCTGGGGTATTAGGAAGAGATAAGAATTTCCTCTGAGTATGTTACTAATTTAGGATCCAGAAAGACAGTTACCAATATTTTTCAGAACATTGTTCTCTTTTTTAGCCACAGCTGTGTAGCATGCGGAATCTTAGTTCCTTCACCGGAGATCAAACCTGTGCCCCCTGTTTTGCAGGTGCAGAGTCTTAACCACTGAACTGCCAGGGAAGTCCATAAAACATTGTTTTCCTTAATGTTATACTTTCTGCTAAGATACAACTATCCTCTGAAACACTGAGGCAAAAATCATGATCCAAGACCATATTCTTAACTCACTAATTTTCCACTTGTTCCCTATTTCAAATATTTATTAAATATTCAGGCATACAGGGGCTTCCCCAGTGTTTAAATGGTGAAGAATCCACGTGCAATGAAGGAGATGCAAGAGACCCAGGTTTGACCCCTGGATTGGGAAGATCCCCTGGAGGAAGGCATTGCAACCCACTCTAGAATTCTTGCATGGGAAATCTCCTGGACAGAGGAGCCTGGTTAGCTATAGTCCACAGGATTGCAAAGACTGAGCAGTTTAGACTCAAACATACAGAAGCAATTCATACTTACTGCAGCTGTTTTTATAACCAATAGCAATTGATATTGTTTAAATTATATATACCTTGCTGCTGCTGCTGCTAAGTCACTTCAGTCGTGTCCGACTCTGTGCGACCCCATAGACGGCAGCAGACCAGGCTCCGCCGTCCCTGGGATTCTCCAGGCAAGAACACTGGAGTGGGTTGCCATTTCCTTCTCCAATGTGTGAAAGTGAAAAGTGAACGTGAAGTCGCTCAGTCGTGTCAAACTAGTAGCGACCCCATGGACTGCAGCCCACCAGGCTCCTCTGTCCATGGGATTTTCTAGGCAAGAGTACTGGCGTGGCTTGCCAATACCTTAGGACAGTGTTAATACCTTGTAACAGTGTCAATAAATATACCATGTTATAATAAAGACTTAAGGATAACTCTATCCTTAAACTTAATTAAACTTAAGTATAAAGGGAAATGGGCTTCCCTGGTGGCTGAGATGGTAAAGAATCTGCCTGCAATGCAGGAGACCCCAGTTTGATCCCTGTATTGGGAAGATCCCCTGGAGGAGGGCATGGCAACCCAGTCCAGTGTTCTCTCCTGGAGAATCTCACAGATAGAAGAGCCTGGAGGGCTGCAGTCCACAGGATTGCAAATAATCAGACATGACTGAGAAATTAACAATTTCACACATGAAGGGAAATAATGATATAATTTCTGACTGAAGTAATTTAAGTGAGAATTTACTTTAGAATGATAACTCTATGTTCAGTTCAGTTCAGTCGCGCAGTCGTGTCTGACACTTTGCGACCCTATGAACCACAGCACACCAGGTCTCCCTGTCCATCATCAACTCCCGGAGTCCACCCAACTCCATGTCCATTGAGTCAGTGATGCCATCCAACCATCTCATCCTCTGTCATCCCCTTCTCCTGCCCTCAATCTTTCCCAGCATCAGGGTCTTTTCAAATGAGTCACTCTTCCCATCAGGTGGCCAAAGTATTGGAGTTTCAGCTTCAACATCAGTCCTTCCAATGAACACCCAGGACTGGTCTCCTTTAGGATGGACTGGTTGTATCTCCTTGCAGTCCAAGGGACTCTCAAGAGTCTTCTACAACACCACAGTTCAAAAGCATCAATTCTTCGGTGCTCATAGTCCAACACTCACATCCATACATGACTACTGGAAAAACAATAGCCTTGACTAGACGGACCTTGGTTGGCAAAGTAATGTCTCTGCTTTGTAATATTCTATCTAGGTTGGTCATAACTTTCCTTCCAAGGAGTAAGTGTCTTAATTTCATGGCTGCAGTCACCATCTGCAGTGATTTTGGAGTCCAGAAAAATAGAGTCAGCCACTGTTCCCACTGTTTCCAAATCTATTTGCCATAAAGTGATGGGACTGGATGCCGTGATCTTAGTTTTCTGAATGTTGAACTTTAAGCCAATATTTTCATTCTCCTTTTTCACTTTTATCAAGTGACTCTTTAGTTCGTCTTTGCTTTCTGCCATAAGGGTGGTATCATCTGCATGTCTGAGGTTATTGATATTTCTCCCAGCAGTCTTGACCCCAGCTTGTGCTTCCTCTAGCCCAGCGTTTCTCATGATGTATTCTGCATAGAAGTTAAATAAGCATGGTGCCAATATACAGCCTTGACATACACCTTTTCCTATTTGGAACCAGTCTGTTGTTCTATGTCCAGTACTAACTGTTGCTTCCTGACCTGCCAGCAGGTTTATCAAGAGGCAGGTCAGGTGGTCTGGTATTCCCATCTCTTTCAGAATTTTCCACAGTTTATTGTGATCCACACAGTCAAAGGCTTTGGCATAGTGAATAAAGCAGAAATAGATGTTTTTATGAAACTCTCTTGCTTTGTCAATGATCCAGCGGATGTTGGCAATTTGATCTCTGGTTCCTCTGCCTTTTCTAAAACCAGCTTGAACATCTGGGAGTTCACAATTCATGTATTGCTGAAGCCTGGCTTGGAGAATTTTGAACATGACTTTACTAGCATGTGAGATGAGTGCAATTGTGTGGTAGTTTGAGCATTCTTTGGCATTGCCTTTCTTAGGATTGGAATAAAAACTGACCTCTTCCAGTCCTGTGGCCACTGCTGAGTTTTCCAAATTTGCCAGCATATTGAATACAGCACTGTAACAGGATCATCTTTTCAGATTTGAGATAGCTCAACTGGAATTCCATCACCTCCACTGGATTTGTTCGTAGTGATGCTTCCTAAGGCCCACTTGACTTCACATTCCAGGATGTCTGGCTCTAGGTGAGTGTGAGTGATCACACCATCATGATTGTCTGGGTCATGAATATCATTTTTGTACAGTTCTTCTGTGTATTCTTGCCACCTCTTCTTAATATCTTCTGCTTCTGTTAGGTCCATACCATTTTTTGTCCTTTATTTATAATTAGTTTATATTAAATGAACTTCAGTTGAAGATTATGTTAGAGTTGAGGGCTGATAATAAAACACTAGTTGAAGCACAGGTATGAAACAGTACAACTGTCAGTCACTCAGACATGTCTGACTCTTTGCGATCCCGTGGACTGTAGCCTGCCATGCTCCTCTGTCCATGCAATTCTCCAGGCGAGAATACTGGAATGGGTAGCCATTCCCTTCTCCAAGGGACCTTCACAACCCAGGGATCAAACCCAGGTTTCCTAAATTGCAGGCAAATTCTTTACTGTCTAAGCCACCAGGGAAACCCCCCAAAAAGTACATGTTTGATATCAATAGCTATAAGTGTTATCTGAAAAGTGAAAATGAATCATACATTCACCAAGAAATAACTCCCAAGGCTCAAAGTGCCATATCCAGTGTTGTACTAAGCCTTCTGCCACGTGTCAGCATAATATAAAGAATTTTGAAAAGTTTAAGTGGATATTTACATATTAATGTTAAATTCTGAGAGTTTATACATCCATATCAATAATAAAATCTATATTCATTTTTTTTTCTAGTGGCAAAAAGAAGACTAGCTTTTCCTAATTCACAAGTGTTGGAAATATTTATTCTAAGTTATTACCTTTGGGGAATGTCTAGCTTATATTTAGACATATTGTCAATTCCCCTTCTCTATTCATCCTATAATCTATGATTTATAACCCAGCTTTCCCATTCAAAATATAGGAGTTTGAACCAAATCTATCCTTTATCTAGATTATACATTGAATGCCTGTTGTGTGCTAGGTATTGTTCTAAGTCAAACAATGGATATAATGTGAAGTTTTCTAAATCCTCTGAGGAGCAGGTGACAGAGGGAAAGGGTTCCAGCAATTAAGAAGAAAAGTTTCAAATCATGAAGGTTGTGATAGAAGACTTTCTCAGCAGAGGCTCCACTGTGCTGTGGTTTGTAGCTGTGGTTTACATCAAATAGTCACTGAAGTGTCCAGTGGCCTTTTCATAGCAGCAAAACACAATCACACAGCTTTAGAGAACTTTCTAAAATAAAAAATGTAAAACAAGGACATACATAGGATAGAACATGAATGAGGGTAGAGGGCACATTGTAAGAGTGGTAAGGAAAGGCCTTATTGAGACCTAGCTGATGAGAATATGATAATAACCGACACCTTAGGGGGAGTATTCTAGATGGAGTATACTGATGTAGACTTCTGAGGATGGATCCAATCTGATAAGCACAGAGAGAGAGCTAGCCTTTCTGAAACAGAATGAATGAGGGTGAGTGGAAGGGGATGAGGGAGGAGAGGTAGGGGCCACAATACAGAGAACTTTACAGACGGTAGTTATTTGCTAAGGATGCTAATCGTAGCAAGGAGCCATTGGAAGTTTTGACAGTAAAGTGATTTCAGTTGATTTGCTATTTGAAAGGTCATTTTGGTTGTCAAGAGAAGACTAGATGGAATGGTGTGGAATAGGATGGATGGGCAAGAGCCAAAGCAGGAAGGCCAGATGGGAGGACTAACAAAATACAGACGTGATTTTTGGCTTGGACTGGGGAGTTAACAGGGGAGATAGTGAAAGACAGCTAGTCTCAGCACAGCTATTGGAGGTGGAGGCCTTTTGTTGGATTTGACAATGGGTAGTGCTAGGAAGATGGAGATTAAGGTTCATTCATCCAATTAGGTTTTTTATTTTGTTTTGTTTTTTTTCTGGAGTATAATTGCTTTACATTATTGTGTTAGTTTCTGCTATACAACAACGTGAATCAGCTATATGTATATTTAGATCCTCTCCCTCTTGGACTTTCCTCCACCCTCCCTCCATCCCGCCCATCTCAATTACCACAGAGCACCGAGCTGAGCTCCCTGTGCTATATACCAGGTTCCCACTTTCTATTTACACGTGGTAGTATATTTATGTCAAACCTAATTTCCCAATTCATCCCACCCTCCTCTTACTCCCGTGCCCACATGGTCCTTCTCTATATCTGCATCTCTATTCCTGCCCTGCAAATTAGGTTCATCTGTCTTGCTTTTCTAGATTCCACATATCTGCGCAAGTGTACAATATTTGTCTTTATCTTCCCGATTTACTTCACTCTGTATGACAGACTCTAAGTCCATCCACATCTCTACAAATGACCCAATCTCATTCTTTTTGAGTCCTTATTCTGTTCCAAGCTGTATGTTAGGCTCTGAACGTATTAGAATGAACAAACCAACCACAGTCCTTGCCTTCAGTAGAACTTAAAATCTGGTGGAAAACATCACAAAAATATCATATAAGTAGATAAATAACTACAAACACAGAAAAGGGCAATGAAAGAGATCTGATTTTGTGTGTTTGTGTGTGTGTGGGTGTGGGTGTAGGTGTACAGGAGAAGGATATGCCAGGTCAGGTAAAGCTAAGGTCTGAAAAAGATTTAGGCTGTAACTAGGCAAGAAGCGGAGAAGGCAATGGCACCCCACTCCAGTACTCTTGCCTGGAAAATCCCATGGGCGGAGGAGCCTGGTGGGCTGCAGTCCATGGGGTCGCGAAGAGTCAGACATGACTGAGAGACTTCACTTTCACTTTTCACTTTCATGCATTGGGGAAGGAAATGGCAACCCACTCCAGTGTTCTTGCCTGGAGAATCCCAGGGACAGGGGAGCCTGGTGGGCTTCCGTCTATGGGGTCGCACAGAGTCTGACACGACTGAAGCGACTTAGCAGCAGCAGCAGCAGGCGAGAAGCAGTGGGTGCACAGCAATGGAAGGGCTTAGTCCTGATGGTAGGAAGGGAGTGTGACACAGTTGACAAAGGGACCTACGAGGGCCAGCAGGGCTGGACAGAAGAGTTGGGGAGAAGGAGAAGAGGCTGAAAAGGGTGGCCTGGAGCAGACTATAGATGGTCTTGCAGGCCACGTTAAGGAGTTTGGCTTTTATTCTTATAACTATGGAAACCCATAAAAGAACCTGCCTAATTGCTAGGATTCCTTCCCTTTCTAAATTCTGTATATTTGTATGATTTAATTTGAAATAAGAAAATGGCAAAGTGACCTTCAAAAAACAGTGAAATTGCTGCCATTTGATAAACATAATTAGAGAGACTCTTGAAGAATCAGCATACGTGATCATCTTCCCCTCAGGCACAATTGAATGATTCAGGATAGCATGGCCATTAGAGTCCTGGTATTATGACACCATTGATGTCATATTTCCCAAACTTGGACTGCCTTTGGCCACTGTCCCAGAGGCTCTTTTCTGGATCTTTGAGTTTTATGAGCTTATGCAGCATAGAAATATGAGGAATGCATGCCTCTGTAGGAAAACTAAAAGAATTGATACAGCAATTGTGGGTTTGGAGTTATAAAACCATATGAAGGTGATTAGATAATATCCATGAGTTAAATAAAAAGATTATGGATATCCCTGCCAAACTTTCTGCTCTCTGGGATAAAGGAATTAGAATCATGAAAGAGCCAGCTGTCTGGAACATGAGGGAAGCCCACTGTCATCTTGGCATGCCCTAGAGCCTCATGAGAAGCTAACATGGGTCACACAGAGCTGTGAGGAGAGGAGAGCTGACACCATGATTTAACCCCTGGAATCAGCCATTTTAGACACCACTAACTTTGGACTATGCTGTTTTGTGATTCAGTACCTTCTCATTTACCAGGTGTGGTTGAACTTCTATCACTTTTGACCAGGACGTTGTGAAGGATCTATTTGTGTATCACTGAAGGTGACTTGGATGCCTCTCTTCTTTGCAACATTATAGAGCCCGATCATTGCCCACACCAAACTGTCTGGCGACAGACAGGGAGATGGATGGGGTCAGGGCATGGCCTGACCTTCCCTCCACCTCCTCCACAGGTGGTCATGAAATGTGAAAAGAAAAGATCCCCCTCCACTTCTTGTCAGGGGTGTGACCTTGAGACAGTTATTTAGGCTGTATTTTCTTTAGCTTTGCTAAAACCATAGGAGTTTTAACCATAACCCCTTCTACAGTTATTGTGAAGCATCCATGAGATGAGCCATGACTCCAAAGATGAGGAGGAAGTCACGTTTTGCCATAGCTCTTGGTTGGCTCTGAACTCCAGCTTCAACCAGAGCCAGAGCTTCTGGGAGAAGGTAGGGGTCAAGTACTGGGGCACATTCCCCAGAAATCTGTTAGGATCATCTATGGATGTGTGCTGACTTGTGTTCAACTCTGAGCAACCCTATAGACTGTAGCTCACCAGGCTTTTCGGTCCATGGAATTATCCTGGCAAGAATACTGGAGTATTCTGGGTTGCCATTTCCTCTTCCAGGGATCTTCCTGACCCAGAGGTAGAACCTGAGTCTCCTGTGTCTCCCTTGGTAGGCAGATTCTTTACCACCAGCGCCATCTGGGAGACTGAGGATCATCTACTGGGCTGTGCTTAGTTGCTCAGTCAGGTCTGACTCTTTGCGACCCCTTGGACTATAGCCCACCAGGCTCCTCTCTCCGTGGAATTCTCCAGCAAGAATACTGAGTGGATAGCCATTCCCTTCTCCAGGGGATCTTCCCGACCCAGGGACCAAACCCAGGTCTCCCTCGGTTCAGTTCAGTCGATCACCATACCGTCACTAGGGGCAGGTGCCTCCCTGTGCGTCACCACAGCCCAGTGGATCTTTGAAGACAGATTCTGTGGACTCTGAATCTATTCTTACAACCTGCCATCCCAGCTTTACTAGTCCCTTCCCTTCATTCCACCTGCATCTCAGCCCTGACCCTTGAGAGTCTGTTTGGGTTTTTCCATGAATTAAATACTCTCTTGGGTATCTCCACAATCCCTTCTGTCTATTTTCCCACTTCCAGAGTTTTATTTCATTTAAATTGTTTCTTCTCAGCCCTAGTTGGTGAGCTTGATTAATAAGAACCATTTGGAATCATTATTTAATCTCACCAGATATTCATTTAAGAACAGGTATGCAACTCAGAGGTGACATAAGGACATGATCACTAAGGGGTTCTGAGATTTTTTACCTAGAAGTAGTGGTAAGATGAGAAACTCACCTTTTCTGCTTCTGACCTAGCTGTGATGACTGGAGCAGTGGCCGTCATCCTGGAACCATAAGGACCCCTCCAGTGACGACAAGCCAAATGAAATAGAGAAAGAACCTGGTCTTTCACAGGACTGTTTGAGCCAACAAATTGACCAGGCTTCAGTTCAGTTCAGTTCAGTTCAGTCACTCAGTCGTGTCCGACTCTTTGCGACCCCATGAATCACAGCACGCCAGGCCTCCCTGTCCATCACCAACTCCTGGACTTCACTCAGACTCATGTCCATCGAGTCGGTGATGCCATCCAGCCATCTCATTCTCTGTCATCCCCTCCTCCTGCCCCCAATCCCTCCCAGCATCAGACTCTTTTCCAGTGAGTCAACTCTTCGCATGAGGTGGCCAAAGTATTGGAGCTTCAGCTTTAGCATCAGACCTTCCAATAAACACCCAGGACTGATCTCCTTTAGAATGGACTGGCTGGATCTCCTTGTAGTCCAAGGGACTCTCAAGATTCTTCTCCAACACCACAGTTCAAAAGCATCAATTCTTCGGCGATCAGCTTTCTTCACAGTCCAACTCTCACATCCATACATGACCACGGGAAAAACCATAGCCTTGACTAGACGGACCTTTGTTGGCAAAGTAATGTCTCTGCTTTTTAATATGCTATCTAGGTTGGTCATAACTTTCCTTCCAAGGATTGGAGTTGCTCAATTTTCAGACTTCTTGTTACATGATAGACTAAGTAGTATTCTTATAATGTAAACTGTTCATTTGACAAATATTTAGTGAACACCTAGGCATTCTTCTAGTGGCAAGGGACACAACAGGGAGCAACAGAAAAATCCCTCATAGAATTCCTTCCTTCTAGTGGAGGAAAACATTGATAAATGACTGAATGATATGTTAAACATGGACCTGAAACTTTTCATTCTTTCTGGCCCTTCTCTCTGCCTAGAAGCTGGTCTGAATAGAAGGGCTCCATTGACTCCATTGTCTCACGACTTCCAGCTGAGTTCAGCCAAGGAGAGCTTCAGCAGGAGACTAGAAGGTAGAGAAGAGAGAAGTCAGGGTATTTACCCCTCAGTTCTCTCCAAACCAAGCAGGGGTTTGGCAGTGGATGTTCCTTATCAGAAGCTACAGTTCCTGCTCCTGTTGAGCTTTTCTCTCCCATGGCTTCAGCTCTCAGCAGGGTCCAGTAATCCTGCTCCCTGGCCATTTACCACCAGCCCTCTTTGATCCCCTAATCCATTCCTCACTCCCATCATTCATCCTTCTTTGATCACCTCCCTCTCCCAAGGGGCAGTTTCTTCTGCCAGAACTCTGACAGATGTAGGTGGTAAGTGCTACATGGAAAATTAAGAAGACTTACAAGTACAGAGAAGACAAACAGATTTAAAGGGAAGTTTGAGAAAGATCTCATCAAGAAGGTGACATTTGGGCAGAGATATGAGGGAGTCATGAGATACCTGGGATGGAGGGACCTTCCAGGCAGAGAGAAAAGCCTGTGCGAAGGGCCTAAGGTGGGCCTGCACCTGGGTGTTCAAGAAACATCAAGGAAAGTGGTGTGAACAGAACAGACATGGGAGAGAGGGAGGTGGGAGGTGAGGTTAGTGAAGCAATAAAAGGAAAAAACAAACAGGAACTATTAGTGCATTGTAGTTACTGTAGGACACTATGTATGTGTAGAAGGGCCCTAGAGGGGTGTGAACAGAGGGGCAGGCACTGATTGTTAATGGGATTACTTGGCTGCTATGTGGGGAAGGGACTGAAGTGGCCTGGCCAGAGCAGAGATCCAAGCTAGGAGATGACTGCATGGATTGGGTAAGAGAAGATGGCAGCCATAGCCACAGATATGAGGCATGATTGAATTCTGGGCATTTGGGGAAGGTAGATCAGCCAGGTCTGTTGACAGAGCAATTGTGGCCTGTGGGATAGAAGAGTTAAAGATAACTCCAAGGTGTTTGGCCCAAGCACCCAGAAAGATTGAAGTTGGCATTGGGTTTGGGAGAAGCAGGATTAGAAAACGGATGCCAGGAACTCAGTTCAGTATACTTGAAGTTTGAGGTGTATGTCAGACTGTGTTTTGGCTGCTCCTGATGACCATATCTACTGGGGATCACACCTTTGTGCAGTCCCTTCCCCTGGATTGGCCTGGGACCTGCTTGAACTCATTGAATGCAGCATATATGGTAGGGGACTGGGGCCTTGGGAAAGCTTGACATCTTCTGCTTTGCATCACAGGAAGCGAGCTGCCATGTAAGAAGTTGGCCCACTCCCAGGGGCCAACTACCGTGCTACAGAGAAGACTGGGCAGCCGCATAGAGAGGCTCATGGGGGAAAAACAGGCTGACAGTCCTAGCTGTGCCCCCAGCCAGCAACTGGCATCGAATGCTCATAAGCATGAGGCATTACACCTTGCATTAGCCCAGCTGACACTATGGGAAACCAAAGAATAATCTTATTAACATTTAGTAAATAGTAAATTGCTCTTTTGGGTCTAAAAAAGCAAGGATTTGAAGCATTCTATCTCAACTAGAAGGAGATAAATGGGACTAAAATATCACTAAACTGTGGACTATGGACTAAATATCACTAAACTATGGACTGAACTGTGTGCTGTTTCTCAATCGTGTTCAATTCTCTGAGATCCCAAGGACTATAGCACGCCAGGCTCCTCTGTCCAGGATTTCCAGGCAAGAATCTGGAGTGGGTTTCCATTTCCTTCTCCAGAGGAAATATTATTATTATCACTAAAAAGCTCTAGGCTAGAGTGTAGCTTAGGAGTGAGAGATAAATAGGCTTCCCAACTGAACCTCTGTTTGCGCAGACTTACTTGTCCTGTCACGGAAGCCCAGACAGGGACAGGCTCACTGTGCAGTGGAGAAGATTCTTGCCCTGGAGAAGTGGCAGAGAGTGCCAGCCACCTGTGGGGGGCATCCACCCACCTGAAAGTGATGAGAGGCTGAGATGAGCCTACAGATTATTTCCAAATTTATCAGTCAGATAAATGACCCCATCTCCTCTGGTACAGAGTGAGGAAAAGGGCAGAAAGAGGTCCTGAGTTTTACTAATTGAGCTGTATTCAAAAGAAAGAAACATTATGGGTGTGGAAGGTGTTCCACCCTTACCCCTGCCCTATTGCTATAGATTGTAACCCTTCCCTTGTCAGTTTTTTCAACTACCTGTGCTGTACAGATACTGGCTACTAGCCATGTGTGAGTATCTACATTTAAATTAATGTAAATATGTTAAAATTTAGTTTCTTAGTCACACTGGCAACAATGCAATCTCTCTGTCTCCACATGTGGCTGCTGCACACATATTGGACAGTGTGCAATGTATACACTATACAACATATACAGCTATACAACATCAGCACTATCAAGGAAGGTGCTACGATGGAACTAACATGAGATTTTTGTCTTACTCATCTTTATATCATCAGTGACTATAACCAGGCCTGACTCCAAGTCATTCAGAAATGTTTCTTGAATGAATACATGAAAATAGACTATTGTGATTTTGTTTTTCAAATACACACATCGCAAAAGAGATTTCCTCTGTTCCTTCCTAAGCAACAAGATGTAAAAATGGAACGCAGATATTTTGTTAAAATAAGTCAGTTGAAGAATATGTATTATATGATCTTATTTTTATTTAGAAATAAATATTTATATGTACTTTAATATATGTTTAAAAGCATAGGAAAAAATCTTGAAAGATACCAGTCTGTGTATACCATCTAATGGTTGAGATTGGGGAAAAGAAATAAGGAGGAATTTTTTTACTTAGAGAACTTGTTATTAGGAAAATACATGAGTTAAAAAAACAATTAACAGGTGGTATGTTAATTTTCTTGATGTGCAAGGAAAAGCATGGCTATTCTTAATAACTAGTATTAAAGGTAATTTTAAGAGTGAATAAAATATTAAGAAACAGTTTTGAAGCATCAGGACAAATCACAGCCATTGGCCTGGTGAGCATTACATGCAAACTGTGAAATCCTGAGGAGTATATTCCTGAGGAGTATACAAAGTAACATTTTCTTTCCCCAAATATGCCTCTCTTGCTAAGCTTCAGAGAAAGACAGGGCCAGATGGTGCAGTTTTCAGTTTTCTGTTATACCTCCTGACCCAGCAATATACTTTCTCCCACCTCTGCTTATAGTAATTACTTTTGTTTATTGCAGGACCAGTCTTCACTCGGGGATTTGACTTAGTAACTGCGCGAATCAGAATACTGACACACTGACTGTGATAATCCTCTTGCAGTCTTACTTTGCTCCTGGTTTGGTGGTTTACAAGCTCACAGATGCTGGACCCCAGGATTCAGTACATAAAATACAGACATTCTGTTTGACATGGCCAAATCTAAATTGCTGAAGCAGGACATTAAAGTCTGAAGCACTGCCTTACAAAGTGACGAGTGCCATATAACCCCCACCAAAAATCAACCTTGTTTCAAAACGAAGATCTTTAAAAATGCTAGATGCCATAGGGCTTTTTCAGAAGGGAGAAAAGAAAAAAAGGCTATCATCACAAAAATACTAAAGCCAAATGGAAATGACAGATAAAATAATACAAAAAGACACGTTTAATGATCACTTCTGCTGTTTTATTTCATGCTCAGATGATGGGAGACAGAAATATTTTCATCAAACTATTAAAATGAATGAATTTGAAGATATAATCACCCAGAAAAATGGCACTAAAGAAATAGTTTTTAAGATGAGCAGGATAGAAATGATTTCTTTGTAATCATTGTGTTCATTGACTATTAATCATTCTTAAATAATGATGGATTCTAACCTTGGGTTAAATTCCATAAGGATGAATTCCTCCCTTAGGAGCTAATAGTGTTTGAAGAGGTTGAGCTGTTTAGTAAATTACTTCTTTCTTAATTTATTTTTCTGTTACTGTTTCTGTTTTGTAGACCCACTATGAAAATGGGGAATATATCATCAGGCAAGGTGCAAGAGGGGACACCTTCTTTATCATCAGTAAAGGAAAGGTAAGCTATGGTGGCTATAGTATAATAATCATGATGCTAGAAATCACTGATATGTCTACATAAATGGAAATCCTGGATTTTTTTCCATATTATATTTCTGTGTGTGTGTGTGTGTGTGTGTGTGTGTGTGTGTTAGTCTTTCAGTTGTGTCTGACTCTTTCCAACCCCATGAACTGGAGCCCACCAGGCTCCTTGGTCCATGAAATTCTCCAGATAATACTAGAATGGGTTGCCATTTCCTTCTCCAGGAAATCTTCCCTACTCAGGGAAGGAACCTGGGTCTCATACATTGCAGGCAGATTCTTTACTGTCTAAGCCACCAGTAAAGCCCTTATATTTCTAATTCTTTGCTATCATGAAACGATATGTTTATCCTGAAGATGAGTTTCTGACAGAATTTTGTGACTACTATCTTAATGCAGATGCCAGCACTGCCTCAGAGAGGTGGTTTGAAAGAAGTTTCAGCTGAAGACAAGTGTATTAGTGGTGCTGTCTTTTGAGTTTTTTAATATGTTTGCATAGAAATAGCATGGAAATCACACCACAGGAACTGGCTCCCTTGGTAATATTTCAGAGTACTGTAGGGGTTCTGGGAGGAGAAGTAGTGAGAATATATTGGAATTTTTTGACACATCCAAGATTTTTTTAAAACCAGGGATACATTTTTTTTTCCCCTAACGTTGTTTTTCAGGTCTTGCAACTTAGCTTCCATGATTATTAATTACATAATAATATATGTTTTATTATTAATTATGTGTATTCTAATATTACTGTATTAAAATCATTATATTAAGTTTTAAGAAATAGAAGGTGAACACACGTAAGTCCCAATGGGAAGTATTAGAGAATGAGAAGAATAATGAGAATAGGTTCAGGAGCAGGTAAATAAGTTGTAGAATTGAAAATTTCTAAACCTGTATGTTTTGTTTTAGTCAACTTGCTTTGATATACATTTAAAAATTTATAAAGGATAACATGGCAGAGATATTTTCCTTGTTATCGCCAAACTGTCTTTTCCTTAGAAAATGTTATGAAACAGACATTGATGCAAACAGAGGCCATACAACTGCAAATGGATTTCCCCTTCTTCAAGTTCATTTCCCCTTGTTCAAGTTGATCTACAAGACCTTCTAGAACTAACACCCAAAAAAAGGTGTCATTTTCATTATAGGGGACTGGAATGCAAAAGTAAGAATACCTGGAATAACAGGCAAATTTGGCTTTGGAGTACAGAATGAAGCAGGTCAAAGGCTAATAGAGTTTTGCCAAGAGAATGCACTGGTCATAGCAAACACCCTCTTCCAACAACACAAGAGAAGACTCTACACATGGGCATCAACAGATGGCCAACATCGAAATCAGATTGATTATATTCTTTGCAGCCCAAGATTGAGAAACTCTATATAGTCAGCAAAAACAAGACCGGGAGCTAACTGTGACACAGCTCATGTATTCCTTATTGCCAAATTCAGTCTTGAAGAAAGTAGGGAAAACTACTAGACCATTCAGGTATGACCTAAATCAAATCCCTTGCAATTATACAGTGGAAGTGACAGACTCAAGGGATTAGACCTGATAGACAGAGTGCCTAAAGAACTATGGATGGAGGTTCATAACGTTGTACAAGAGGCAGCGATCAAGACCACCCCCAAGAAAGAGAAATGCAAAAAGGCAAAATAGTTGTCTGAGGAGGCCTTAAAATAGCTGAGAAAAGAAGAGAAGCAAAAGGCAAAGGAGAAAAGGAAAGATATAATCTGAATGCAGAGTTCCAAAGAATAGCAAGGAGAGATAAGAAAGCCTTCCTCAGTGATCAATGCAAAGAAATGGAGGAAAACAATAGAATGGGAAAGACTAGAGATCTCTTCAAGAAAATTAGAGATACCAAGGGAATATTTCATGCAAAGATGGGCTTGATAAAGGACAGAAACAGTATGGAACTAACAGAAGCAAAGAAGATATTAAGAAGAGGTGGCAAGAATACACAGAAGAACTATACAAAAAAGATCTTCATGACCCAGTTAACCATGATGGTGTGATCACTCACCTAGAGCCAGACTTCCTGGAATGTGAAGTCAAATGGGCCTTAGGAAGCATCACTATGAACAAAGCTAGTGGAGGTGATGGAATTCCAGTTGAGCTATTTCAAATCCTAAAAGATGGTCCTGTTACAATGTTGCACTCAATATGCCAGCAAATTTGGAATACTCAGTAGTGGCCACAGGACTAGAAAAGTCAGTTTTCATTCTAATCCCAAAGAAAAGCAATGCCAAGGAATGCTCAAACTATCACACAATTGCACTCATCTCACATGCTAGCAAATTAATGCTCAAAATTTTCCAAGGCAGACTTCAATAGTACATGAACTTTGGACTTCCAGATGTTCAAGCTGAATTTGGAAAAGGCAGTGGAACCAGAGATCAAATTACCAACATTCACTGGATCATCGAAAAAGCAAGAGAGTTCCAGAAATACATGTATTTCTGCTATATTGACTATTCCAAAGCCTTTGATTGTGTGGATCACAAAAAAACTGTGGAAAATTCTGAAAGAGATGGGAATACCAGACTGCCTGACCTGCCTCCTGAGAAATCTGTGTGCAGGTCAATAAGCAACAGTTAGAACTGAACATGGAACAACAGACTTGTTCCAAATAGGAAAAGGAGTTCATAAAAGCTGTATATTGTCACCCTGCTTGTTTAACTTATATGCAGAGTACATCATGAGGAACGCTGGGCTGGAGGAAGCACAAGCTGGAATCAAGATTGCCGGGAGAAATATCAATAACCTCAGATATGCAGATGACACCACCCTTATGGCAGAAAGCAAAGAAGAAATAAAGTGCCTCTTGATGAAAGTGAAAGAGGAGAGTGAAAAAGTTGTCTTAAAGCTCAACATTCAGAAAACCTAAGATCATGGCATCTGGTCCCATCACTTCATGGCCCATAAATAGGGAAACAATGGAAACAGTGAGAGTTTGTTTTCTTGGGCTCCAAAATCACTGCAGATGGTGACTGCAGCCATGAAATTAAAAGACGCTTACTCCTTGGAAGAAAAGCTATGACCAATCCAGACAGCATATTAAAAAGCAGAGACATTTCTTTGCCACCAAAGATTCGTTTAGTCAAAGCTATGGTTTTTCCAGTAGTCATGTATGGATGTGAGAGTTGAACTATAAAGAAAGCTGAGCACCAAAGAATCGATGCTTTTGAACTGTGGTATTGGAGAAGTCATTTGAGAGTCCCTTGGACTGCAAGGAAATCCAACCTGTCCATCCTAAAGGAAATCATTCCTGAATATTCATTGGAAGGACTGATGCTGAAAATGAAGCTCCAATACTTTGGCCATCTGATGCAAAGAGCTGACTCATTTGAAAAGACCCTGATGCTGGAAAAGATTGAAGGCAGGAGAAGAGGACGTCAGAGATGTTTGGATGGCATCACCAACTGGATGGACATGAGTTTGAGTAAGCTCCAGGAGTTGGTGATGGACAGGGAAGCCTGCCATGCTGCACTCCATGGGGTCACAAAGAGTAGGACATGACTGAGTAACTGATCTGAAATGAACTGAAGTTCCTTTATTTAAGTATAAAGTTTTTTTCCTACCATTAAACCTATACAAACTGTTTTCTAAAATGAGGCAGGATCCTGTGGTAAAGTCTGAGTCCCTGACGATGCCTCAGGAAGAAGCTGAGTTCTTAGTTCTCTGAACTTTCAATCCATCCATTCCAGTTGTCTGAAAACATGTCTTGTACCCCCATCAGACTCTAAAGTCCCCAAAGATTCACAGTTGAACATGAAAAATACCTCTGATAAAACTTTTATGCATGTGTCCTTGCCATTGGGTTAGATCAAAAAATCTCTCTCCATAAATGAGTTGAACCAAAGTTGAGTAAGAGTTGTAGACAGAACTTCAGAGTTTGAATAATAATTGAGATGCATTTTGATTTTGTTTTTATTCTATTCAATATACCTGTATGCTCCCATTAGAAAAAATATATCAGATATTTTTATTTATTAAATGCCACTTAAAACCACATGGCTTTGCTTAGAATTAACAAGTGCTTAAGCATGTTGGTTAAACAGGTTGGCTTATCACAATGTTTATTATTGTTCAATATTGATGGTATTCTCTTATAGAAATTTTGTGTGTCTATGTATATATGTGTGTGTCAGGGTGAAACATGAGAAGCATTTCATTTTAGATCAAGAGCAAAATAAAGATGCATATTATCCCCATTTCTGTTCAGTGTGGAAATAAACATCCCGACCATTGGAGTAAGTCAAGAAAAAGATATAACATTTGGAAACAAAGAAGTAAGACAGTAATTAGTTACAGATGGTATGATTTTACTTTCTTTTGTTTTTTATTTAGACAGATAAATTATTAAAATTAGTTTAAGCTTAGCTAGATCAACATTGTTCAGCACTTTTTCCTTTTCTATTTTATATCTTCAAAACCTAACACAGTAGTCATTAGTTCTGCTCACTATCTAAATTAAAAATAACTAACTTAAAATATTCAGCTTCTTAGTAGTAGCAGTAGCCACAGTGCAATTGCTGAATGCTGCTATTGTTGACTTTTGGATACTGTACAACTAGACAACTTACTATAAATTTTGAAAAAGCTGAATCATTCAATAATATCTATCATATTAATACTCAACAAGCAAAAGTCATATTGTCATGTCAGTTGATGCAATGAAAGCATCTGACATATGTAACATTATGTACAATAAAAACTCTCAGAAAATTAGGAATATAAGAGATCTTCCTCAAATTACTGATTGATATATACAAAGTACTTACAACTAATATCACACTTAATAGTGAAAGCAATCAGTGGATAAAGAGCAGTCTTTTCAGGAAATGGTATTTGAATGATTGGTTACCCTTAGGTAGAAAAAGTAAGTCTTGACCTAAAGTTCATAGCTATAATTAATAGTATGTTTAAAAATAAAATGCACAACTGTAAAACTTCTAGAAGAAAATCTTTGTGGCTTGGCTAGGTCAAAAGTTTCTAGCCATGACACCAAAAGCACAGTCCATAAAACAAAGAAAGAAAAGATATATTTGACATTATCAAAATTACAAACATCTTTTGTGAAAGACACTTTTATTATGAGAATGAAGAGTTAAACTAAAAACTGAAAAATGTTGGCAAATCACACACCTGGCAAAGTGCTTATATTGCGCCTATGTAAAGAACATCCAAACGTCAATTTAAAAAACCAAACTATTAAATTTTTGAAAAATGGAAAAGGCCCTTGACTAGGCATTTGAACAAAGTATATATAATGATGACAAATATGCATGTGAAAAGATATTTAATATTATTAATTATTGTTCAGTCGCTCAGCTGTGTCCGACTGTTTGCAACTCCCTGGACTGCAGCACGCCAGGCTTCCAAATCCTTCACCATCTTCTGGTGTCCATCAAGTCAGTGATGCCATTCAACTGTCTCATTCTCTGTCGTCCCCTTCTCCTCCTGCCTTCAATCTTTCCCAGCATCAGGGTCTTTTCAAATAAGTCAGCTCTTCGCATCAGGTGGCAAAAGTATTGGAGCTTCAGCATCCAATGAGTATTCAGGATTGATTTCCTTTAGGATTGACTGGTTGGATCTCCTTGCAGTCCAAGGGACTCTCAAAAGTCTTCTCCAACACCATAGTTCAAAAGCCTCAATTCTTCCATGCTCAGCCTTCCTTATTGTCTAACTCTCACATCCACACATGATTACTGGAGAAACCATAGCTTTGACTACACAGACCTTTGTTGGCAAAGTAATGTCTCTATTCTTAATTATTAATTATAATAATTAAATTATGCTTACTTATAATTACATTAATTATTAGAGAATTGCATATTAAAACCAAGAGATACCATTGTGTGATTAATAGAATAGCTAAAATGAAAAAACAAATATGATGACAATCCTGAGTACTGGTGAGGATGCCAAGCAACTACATCTCTAATACGTTACTGTTGAGAATGCAAAATGGTAAAACTATTCTGAAACTATATAGAGTTAAATAAGCGATTACCATATAACCTAATATTTTTACTTTTTGGTATTTATTCTAGATAAATGAAAACAAAATTCAAGCAAAAATAATGCATCGATGTTTATAGAATCTTGATTCACTATTGCCTAGAACTGAAATGCCCTTTAGTGGATGAATTGATACATTGTGGCACATTCATTCAATGGAACATTCAGATCAGTTCAGTTCAGTCGCTCAGTCGTGTCCGACTCTCTGCGACCCCATGAATCACAGCACGCCAGGCCTCCCTGTCCATCACCAACTCCCAGAGTTCACTCAAACCCATGTCCATCGAGTCGGTGATGCCATCCAGCCATCTCATTCTCTGTCGTCCCCTTCTCCTCCAGCCCCCAATCCTTCCCACCATCAGACTCTTTTCCAGTGAGTCAACCCGTCGCATGAGGTGGCCAAAGTATTGGAGTTTCAGCTTTAGCATCAGTCCTTCCAATGAACACCCAGGATTGATCTCCTTTAGAATGGACTGGTTTACTCAGCAATAAAAAGAATGAGGTTCTGTATAATGTAACAGCTTCAATGAATCTCAAAGGCATTATAAGTTAAAAAAAAAAAAAGCCAGTCTCAAAAAGTTAAATATTTTATTATTCCATTTACCTGACATTATCAAAAAGACAAAGCTTATGATACAAAACAGACCACTGGTTTCTAGGGCCAAGACTTAGGGTAGGCTGTGACCATAAACTCATAGCATGAAGGCATTTCTTGAGGTGATAGAATTGTTCTATATCCAGTTATAGAAGAAGTTAAGCAAATCTATACAGGTATTTTGGCTTCTCAGGTGGCTCAGTGGTAAAGAATCTGCCTACAATGCAGAGGAGGCAGGAGATGCTGTGGTTTCCATCTCTGGGTCAGGAAGATCCCTATAGGCGGGAATGGCAACCCACTCAAGTATTCTTGCCTTGGAGAACCCCATGGACAGAGGAGCCTGGCAGGCAGCAGTCCATAGGATCATGCAGAGTTGGACAACACTGAAGCAACTGAGCGCATTCATGTATTTGGGCTTCCCTGGTGACTCAGATGGTGAAGAATCTGCCTGCAAAGCAGGAGACCTGGGTTTGATCCCTGGGTTGGGAAGATCCCCTGGAGAAGGAAATGACTTCCCACTCTACTATTCTTGCCTGGAGAACTTCATGGACAGAGGAGTCTGATGGGCGACAGTCCATACGGTGGTAAAGAGTCAGACACGACTGAGCAACTAAAACATACACATGCATACATGTATTTGAATTCATAGGACTCTCTGATAAAAGAATAGCAAAAGTCAATGCTACCTTATGATCGTTTTGAAAACTACATGTATTTCTAAATACCGTAAACTAAGTTAAAAATACAAGTTTTAAAATGTGTAATTAATAATGATTTCCAAAATCAAGTACTTAAGAAGATAGCTAACAGAAAGTATTAAATTTGTTTAAGAATAAAATTTTATTTAAAGACTCTAGCAAAAGGCCAAAATGGCTAAAACATTTGAAAGGAAGAAGAATGTATTGGGGAGAATTACTTTAGTAGATATAAAGACTCACTGTAAGGTTAAAGTAATGAAGCAACTGTATAGCCTTAATTCTATTAAGAACTAGGTAAATATGTCAGAATAGGAATAATGAGCTCAAATAAAGATCCATGATCTATGAAAACTTGATCTGGGACAACACTGGTAACATAGATTCCAATACATAAAATCGGATCACAGTGTACAGAAAAGTCCATTCCAGACCTCAATGTAAAAGAAAAAAAAAATAGAAAAAAACAAAAGACAATGTGGGGAATATCTCTATCATGTTTGGATAGGGAAGAATTTCTTAAATGAGAATTCTAAAGCATAATCAATAAGGAATAATGTGGTTAAATATGATCACATTTAAATTAATAACTTTGGTGTGAAGCATCATAAACATAATAAAAAGAGAAACTGCAGTCTTAGGAATCAATATGACAATCAGTTCAATAGAAAAATCAGCAAAAATCGTAATCAGATACATCACAAAATATACTATGGCCCATAGAATAATAAGAGCAACGAGTGTTGGTGACAGTGTAGTACAAAATGAACTTTCATTCACTGATGGTAGAAATGCATTAATAAGTTGTTGTGACTTCTTTGTACCAAGACTAGTCAATACCTAGTGAAAGAGAAGATGCGTGTACTTTATAACCTGTTCTTCATTCATTAAGTAGTGACCCTAATGAAACACTTACCCATGGCTACCACAAGACATGGAAAAATATTCATGAGTATTGTTGTTAATAGTGCAAAACTAAAATATAACCAACAATGAACCTGGAAAAACTCACATATATATAAGAAATAATAAATTATATAATACTCATATAATGGCAAACTATACAAACAGGAAATAAACTACAGCCATATATATTAACATGGATGAATTGGATAAGTCAAATGCAATGCTGATCAAAAGAAACAAGTTGAAGGATATGTGTGGCATGATATTTATATTGAGTTTAAAACCAAGTGAACATATGGTATTTATGCATGGAATGAGGTGCATGTGAGTACATGTACAGACACTCATTAAATTAGAAGTACCAGAAAGAGAATCATGAACATAAGTTTTACCAGAGATGTTTTGTGGGAGAGGGTGGGCATATAGTGAATGAGATTCTAATTCATTCTTGTGTTGCACAAAAGATTCAGTTGTCAGTCAGACTCATGGGAGTCATAGATCTTACCCAACTGAATTTAACTAATGACTCAAGGGGTGCAGGCAAGCTTTAAGCTCAGAAAAAGTTTCTTTGCTTGTATATGCCCTAGATGATCGGATATACCTCTTAAAAGTGTTTTGTGTTTGTTTTTTATATTAGGGAACACTTTTTTTTGGTATAATAGGACTAGTTTTTGAGCAATATGTGCAGAACATTACTTGAAAAGGGAGTTGCTTTGATTTGGAATTCTCATTTTATAATGTATTAATCACAGAGGTAGGAAAATGCTTACATAATCCTATTCTCCAGCTGGTCTGCCCCCACATATCTCTGATTTCCATATTTCTGTACAACAAACATTGTTTTGCTTATAAAACCTGCTGAATCTGTACAGAAACATTTTTTTGTTGTTGTTTTTGAGTTGTTGTTTTTGGTTAAACATGTTGTTTGAATACATTGATATTATTGTATTCATTCTTTATTCTGTATTCATTCTTCAATGAATAAAAGATTTTGGATTTTAAGTTTAAATTTATGTGTTCCATTTATAATATCCAATTTCTATTTTGATTCCTAATTTTAAAATTTTATACATAATTTTGAAAATGCTCCAAAATTTTAAATTATAAGACTTTGCATATATTTTATAGAAAAATTAATATAGAGATAAGTAAAGGGATTATAAAAATATACACCTCTTTTATCTACCTGAAACTAAAAGTGATTTTGTTCTAAAAAGCACTTCATGGCAATAAGAGCATTAGTAGAGATATGGGATAATTGCAATCAAAAGCATGAAATTTCTGAAATAAATGAGAGAAATGGAACAAAGGGGAAAATAAGGAAAAAGGAACCAACTTTTGGGGGCACTAACAATTAGGATGCTCCTCACTGATGTTCTCATTTAAGTAACACACAGCACAAACACATGGAAATGAGATAACTCTCTCATTTGGGGGGCAAGGTGGTTCAAATAGACTAAATATCTCTAAAGCTCCCTAACTAGTTCCCTTCTACAGTTTTGTGGACCATAAAGTACTTTGTAGTTTAGGTAAAAAGACTACGTATACGGATCAAGGTTAGAAAGCTATCTCTGTATAATATAACTTTTTCTACCTCGGATTGTGTTTTTTTTTTTTTTAAGAATTAAAGATGCAAATGTTCATAACTGGTGTCTGCAAACATTTAGAATTATTCACTATGTATATGGACTTCCCTGGTGGCTCATATGGTAAAGAATCCCCCTGCAATGTGGGAGACCTGGGTTCCATCGCTGGGTTGGGAAGACCCCCTGGAGGAGGGCATGGCAGCCCATTTCAGTATTCTTACCTGGAGAATCCCCATGGACAGAGGAGCTACCTGGCATGCTACAGTCCATGGGGTTGCAAAGAGTCAGACATGACTGAGCGAATAAGCACACAGCACAGCACACTATATATATTTACAAAGAAAAACTATGGAAACTACAAGTTTAAAGGAAAACTTTTATTCTTGCTCTTTGAGATGCTTATTTTTTCATATATATGAACTGTAGGAGATTTTTCTCATATTTATCTTAGAAGCAGAAAGTGGTTTATTCTGTAGGTGAACCATTGTTTATGTCTCTAGCATTTCAGTAACATGTTTTGTGTGTTTTTTTGTTTGTTTGTTTTTGGGTTATTTTTTGGCTGCACTGGGTCTTTATCGTTGTGCATAGGCTATCTCTGATTACAGTGAGCAGGAACTTATACACTGCAGGTGGGACATTCTCTAGTTGGAGCACACAGGCTTCTCATTGCGGTGGCTTTTCTTACTGCAGAGCAGGGCCTCTAGGGTACACAGGCTCAGCAGTTTTGGCGCTGGGGCTTAGCTGCCTTGCAGCATGTAGGATCTTCTTGGATCAGGGATAGAACCCATGTCCCGTGCATTGGTAGGCAGATTATTAACCACTGGACCACCAGGGAAATCCTCAGTTAACATGTTTTTAAATTAAATACTTAGGAATATATCTACCTAAGGAAACAAAAGACTTGTACATAGAAAACTATAAAATACTACTGAAAGCAATCAAAGAGGACACTAATAGATGGAGAAATATACCATGTTCATGGATTGGAAGAATAAATATTGTAAAAATGAGTATACTACCCAAAGTAATTTATACATTCAATGCAATCCCTATCAAGCTACCAACGATATTTTTCACAGAACTAGAACAAATAATCTCACAATTTATATGGAAATACAAAAAACCTCGAATAGCCAAAGCAATCTTGAGGAAGAAAAATGGAACTGGGGGAATTAACCTGCCAGACTTCAGGCTCTACTACAAAGCCACAATCATCAAGACAGTATGGTACTGGCATAAAGACAGAAATATAGATCAATGGAACAAAATAGAAAGCCCAGAGATAAATCCACGCACCTATGGACACCTCATCTTTGACAAAGGAGGCAAGAATATAAAATGGAGAAAAGACAGTCTCTTTAACAAGTGGTGCTGGGAAAACTGGTCAGTCACCTGTAAAAGAATGAAACTAGAACACTTCCTAACACCATACACAAAAAATGCTCAACATCCCTCATAATCAGAGAGATGCAAATCAAAACCACAATGAGATACCATTTCACACCAGTCAGAATGGCGGCTATCGAAAAGTCTACGTGCAATAAATGCTGGAGAGGATGTGGAGAGAAAGGAACCCTCTTACACTGTTGGTGGGAATGCAAACTAGTACAGCCACTATGGAGAACAGTGTGGAGATTCCTCAAAAAACTGGAAATAGAACTGCCATATGATCCAGCAATCGCACTCCTGGGCATACACACCGAGGAAACCAGAATTGAAAGAGACACGTGTACTCCAATGTTCATTGCAGCACTGTTTATAATAGCCAGGACATGGAAGCAACCTAGATGTCCATCTGCAGACGAATGGATAAGAAAGCTTTGGTACATATACACAATGGAGTATTATTCAGCCATTAAAAAGAATACATTTGAATCAGTTCTAATGAGGTGGATGAAACTGGAGCCTATTATACAGAGTGAAGTAAGCCAGAAAGAAAAACACCAATACAGTATACTAACACATATATATGGAATTTAGAAAGATGCAAATGATAACCCTGTATACGAGACAGCAAAAGAGACACAGATGTATAGAACAGTCTTTGGGACTCTATGGGAGAGGGTGAGGGTGGGATGATTTGGGAGAATGGCATAGAAACACGTATGTTGTCATATGTGAAACGAATCACTAGTTCAGGGTCAATGCATGTTATAGGATGCTCGGGGCTGGCATGCGGGGATGACCCAGAGGGAGGATAAAGGGAGGAGGGAGGTGGGAGGGGGGTTCAGGAGGGGGAACTTATGTAAACCCGGGGCAAATTCATATCAATGTATGGAAAAACCGACCAATATAATATTGTAAAATAATTTGCCTCCAATAAAAAATAAATTAATTACCTAAAAAAAAAAAATAAAGTGGCATAACATAAAAAAAATAAATAAATAAATAAATTCAAAATGGATTAGAGAGCTAAATGTAAGACCAGAAACTATAAAACTCCTAGAGGAGAACGTAGGAAAAACACTCTCCGACATAAATCACAGCAGGATCCTCCATGACCCACCTCCCAGAATATTGGAAATAAAAGCAAAAATAAACAAATGGGACCTAATTAAAATCAAAAGCTTCTGCACAGCAAAGGAAACTATAAGTAAGGTGAAAAGACAGCCTTCAGAATGGGAGAAAATAATAGCAAATGAAGCAATGGATAAAGGATTAATCTCCAAAATATACAAGCAGCTCCTGCAGCTCAATTCCAGAAAAATAAATGACCCAATCAAAAAATGGGCCAAAGAACTAAACAGACATTTCTCCAAAGAAGACATACAGAGGGCTAACAAACACATGAAAAAATGCTCAACGTCCCTCATAATCAGAGAGATGCAAATCAAAACCACAATGAGATACCATTTCACACCAGTCAGAATGGCTGCTATCCAAAAGTCTACATGCAATAAATGCTGGAGAGGATGTGGAGAGAAAGGAACCCTCTTACACTGTTGGTGGGAATGCAAACTAGTACAGCCACTATGGAGAACAGTGTGGAGATTCCTCAAAAAACTGGAAATAGAACTGCCATATGATCCAGCAATCGCACTCCTGGGCATACATACCGAGGAAACCAGAATTGAAAGAGACACATGTACTCCAATGTTCATTGCAGCACTGTTTATAATAGCCAGGACATGGAAGCAACCTAGATGTCCATCTGCAGACGAATGGATAAGAAAGCTTTGGTACATATACACAATGGAGTATTACTCAGCCATTAAAAAGAATGCATTTGAACCAGTTCTAATGAGGTGGATGAAACTAGAGCCTATTCTACAGAGTGAAGTAAGCCAGAAAGAAAAACGCCAATACAGTATACTAACGCATATATATGGAATTTAGAAAGATGCAAATGATAACCCTGTATACGAGACAGCAAAAGAGACACAGATGTATAGAACAGTCTTTGGGACTCTATGGGAGAGGGTGAGGGTGGGATGATTTGGGAGAATGGCATTGAAACACGTATGTTGTCATATGTGAAACGAATCACTAGTTCAGGGTCAGTGCATGTTACAGGATGCTCGGGGCTGGCATGCAGGGATGACCCAGTGAGAGGATAAAGGGAGGAGGGAGGTGGGAGGGGGGTTCAGGAGGGGTAACTTATGTAAACCTGGGGCGAATTCATGTCAATGTATGGCAAAACCAACCAATATAATATTGTAAAATAATTTGCCTCCAATAAAAAATAAATTAATTACAAAAAAAAAAAAGAACATTTCAGAACTCACTGAAATTTCTCCATGGCTTGCATAAGTCTGCCAATTTGAATTTATAATCATTTGTGTTACCCAAATGGTAATATACAGTTATAGGTGTTCTTATATCTAATTTGAATTAATGAGCTTAATGTATATTACACCTTAGATCCTGACTTATTTTTAACAGCCAGGAGTATTGACAGAAATAATTTTTCTGAGTTGTTTCATTTTGAAGAGAAAACTGAGATTCAGAAATGAAGCAATGTATCAATGTTTGTCAAACACTAATCTTTTGAAATGCAGATTTACAGAACCCATTCATTCAGAACCTCAGGAATAAAGAGTCAAGTGAGTTCGATAACCTTTAAACAAGACCACCACCCTGCAACACACAGAGGTATATACACATAGAAGTTTGAGAAGCACTAGGCTAGTTTATTTCCATTTACATCCATGAAATCCTCATTAGTAGGCAAATAATATATCTCTCTGATACACCTTAGTGGTAAGTGTTAAAAACTGCATTCCCATGGTTTTGAAACACCTTATGGAGGAATAATCAAATGGATCAGTGGAGAATAATAATTGAATTCCTTCCACCTTGCATAGACCTTCTTAACACTTATAAAAATTCTGGTCTTTGACATCCAATCTCTAAATTCAAAAACTTGAAGCATAATATTTTTAAATGTGTTTAAGTGTCTTGCATTGTCTCAAGAAATTAGTTTTTCTACTTCATTACATTTTTCAGAAAGGTGAATTTTAACTATTTAACCTTTCTAGACGACACATAGCCAGTATTATGAATATTTGTAGAGCTTTAGAGGGAAGTGAATTAACACAAAGGTACAATTTACTGCATTTATGTCTTCATTCATGCAACAAATACATTTGCTTCCCAAGTCCTATATGGGTAGAGAAATCTTGTAATGATAGTAATGAAACTTTTCTGTTCATATAATTTACTGTTTTTTATTGAATGCTTACTATAAATTATAGAGAATGCCAAGAAATACTCATTCCTTTGATGAGCATACTGTTTATTACAGTAAAATAAAGACATATATGTCATTTATATATCTTCAAAAAAGAAATCTTACTGAATGAAACATAGATCATGAGAATAATAGAAAGGTAGAGACTGGCAGGAAGTCTTTATGAAAATGTAATTGGCCTTTCAATGAAGGCTTTGAATGAATCCTAATGAAGGATTCTTCTTAGCAAAGAGATAAGCATATCCTAGAGAAACTGGGATGTACACATAAAGGTGTATGTTAAAAAAAGCCAAAAAATGGAGACAGTATAAATGTACATCTGCAAGGCAACTGATAAATAAATATGGGATGAAAGAAGACACTAAAACATTAAAATGAATGAACTAGATTTATACATATAGTAGCATGGTATGAAAAATTAAAACATTAAGAGAAAAGTGTAAATTGCAGAATGATCCATACTGTATTATACTATTCGTATATTTTAAAAACACATGCATATAAACATGTATAAAAGACTGAAGGAGCACTCATTAAATTCATCATAGTAATTGCTTCATAGGAAGTTGGAAATGGGAGATGAGGATTTGAGTGAAATTCAAATATCTGAATAATTTATTATTTCTGGACAAAAGTTTCAAAGTATAACAAAATATTTGGGGGTTATTTCTTGGGGTGCATGAAAATTTGTGATATTATTCTTTGTCCCCTCTAGTAATAATGTACTTTTCCTCTTCATACAAATAAGTTAAAAAAATAAGAAATGAAGTGAACATCATTAGTGTTTATTTGATCATCCAGTATGTATGCAGTGGATATAGGCTTTCATTGTTTCTCTTTCTAGGTAAATGTCACTCGTGAAGACTCGCCAAATGAAGACCCAGTCTTTCTTAGAACCTTAGGAAAAGGAGATTGGTTTGGAGAGAAAGCCTTGCAGGGGTAAGTAGATTACATGTTACAAAGTTTTTGGTTGAGTGCTACATAAATGTCTTACATATTGAACTTCTAGCATAATGGGTATTTAGTTCTTATTCTACCATCAGACACAGACTCTTGATTATCCAGTTTTATCCATTTCCAGGTGAACTTAGAATCTGTTTGGGTAGGCTTTGGAATTGATGGTTAACTTATGTAATAAATTATTTTATTTCATTTGATTTGATAACCATTCTCCTCAATTGCAATCTCTATAAAGACTAAAGATCGGGAGAAGTCTCTGCAAAGCCTATTATGTATGATGGTTTTACTTGTTGGAATCATATAGGAAGACGGCTGGTTGAGAATTTTGAAGTCCCTAAGCCTGACTGTGCAGACAGTACATCAGAAGGCAGTGAAGCCTTCCGCGGCTCACCTCTGGGGTTCTGGGTGGCGGTTATCATCTCTGGCCCTGGTAGTGGAGGCAGAGGAGGAGGCACAAGGGAAGGTAATGAATATTCACATTCACTGTAGATGGGCTTGAAAGGCTGGACTCAAAGGTGTGACTGCAGGGTCACTGAAATTCTACTTGTAAACTCAACAGCGAGCATTTGGAATGTCTTCCCATATACAACTGAAGAAAAACCCAGTTGACTTTGTACCATGCATCTTACAGAATGCATGACAAAAGGACAAATACTTACCATTGTTTCCCAATAAACAGCACATCTCAAATATCCTTCTATTTATCTATCTATCTGTGAGACTTTTCAAACTACATAAACCACTTGAATAATAACCAATAAACATTTATTTTTGGATCAAATTCCAGGTGCAGGTGTGTACACTAAAGAGAAAGCAATAGGACAATTCCTAAAATATTTGGAACAGTCAGTTTGCTTCCATTTCAAATTATGCCTTCGTTTAAGAGACTGCACTATAAACATTTTGCTAAAAAGTATTCAGGAGTTTTTATTTTTAAAACCACAATCAGTCGACAGGCTTTATTTTCTCTCTTACCATTTCACAGCTACAGAACTGAAACAGATCCTGATAAGTCATCTCACTCAGGGCACATTCAGTTCAGTTCAGTTCAGTTCAGTCGCTCAGTCGTGTCCGACTCTCCGCGACCCCATGAATCACAGCACGCCAGGCCTCCCTGCCCATCACCAACTCCCGGAGTACACTCAAACTCATGTCCACAGAGTCGGTGATGCCATCCAGCCATCTCATTCTCCGTCGTCCCCTTCTCCTCCTGCCCCCAACCTTTCCCAGCATCAGAGATTTTTCCAGTGAGTCAACTCGTCGCATGAGGTGGCCAAAGTATTGCATTTTCAGCTTTAGCATCAGTCCCTCCAGTGAACATCCAGGATTCATCTCCTTGCAGTATAAGGGACTCTCAAGAGTCTTCTCCAACACCACAGTTCAAAAGCATCGATTCTTTGGTGATCGGCTTTCTTCACAGTCCAACTCTCACATCCATACATGACCACGGGAAAAACCATTGCCTTGACTAGACAGACCTTGGTTACCTTATGAAAATTAAGAATTAAATGCATTTGATTTTCTTTTTTCTTTACTGAGACCGTTTGATCCCTATTTGATGAACAGGTACTTGCCATTAGATATTTCCAATGGCAAAGTTGAAAGAAATACCATATTCAATGTGAATATACAAAGGAAGGCAATAGGTATCATCATCCTAGCATAAACTGAAAAAGACCATACCATTTGTACTTTAATCTTGCTTTCTCTTGATTATTATTATATATAGAGGATTCTCAAGAATAATATTACCTGATTTCATTGGTCCAAGATTAAATGTGGAAACTGTCTGTTTTGAGCAGAGGCAAAGAAATAGAAACATTTCAATCATTTCTGATTGAGATCACAAGTGAAACACCAAAAAATAAAACATAACTGATTATTGACAGATTTTTCTCTTGTAATTTATTGTCAGTGAATTTTGGCACAAACTAAGGAAAGTTTTGGAGAAGGCAATGGCAACCCACTCCAGTAGTCTTGCCTGAAGAACCCCAGGGACAGAGGAGCCTGGTGGGCTGCCATCTATGGGGTCGCACAGAGTCGGACACAACTGAAGCGACTTAGCAGCAGCAGCAAAGAAAGTTTTAGAGTGAAAACACCTTTCCAGAATGTGTCTCAAGAAGTGAACTTGGGGATATGGTTTACAGAGAAGTTACCAAATTTTGCCCTGATAACAAAATTTAAGTTAATGGTAGTCCATTTGGGGGGCCCCAAAATCACTGCAGATAGTGACTGCAGCAATGAAATTAAAAGATGCTTGCTCCTTGGAAGAAAATCTGTGACAAATCTAGACAGCATATTAAAAAGCATTAATATTAAAAAGACATTACTTTGCCAACAAGGTCCATCTAGTCAAAGCTATGGTTTTTCCAGTAGTCATGTATGGGTGTGAGAATTGGACTATAAAGAAAGCTGAGTGCTGAAGAATTGATGCTTTTGAACTGTGGTGTTGGAGAAGACTCTTGAGAGTCCCTTGGACTGCAAGGAGATCAAACCAGTCTATCCTAAAGGAAATCAGTCCTGAATATTCATTAGAAGGACTGATGCTGAAGCTGAAACTCCAATACTTTGGTCACCTGATGGGAAGAACTGACACACTGGAAAAGACCCTGATGCTGGGAAAGATTAAAGGTGGGAAGGAAAAGGGACGACAGAGGATGAAATGGTTGGATGGCATCTCTGACTCAATGGAGATGAGTTTGAGTAAGCTTCAGGAGTTGGTGATGTACAGGGAAGCCTGGCGTGCTGCAGTCCATGGGGTCGCAAAGAGTCAGACACAGCTGAGCAACTGAACTGACTGACTGATTCTATCTAGATGGAATTCATTCTAGCATGTGATTTTTCTTGTGAACTGTCTGGTGCCAAATCTCTCTGCACATATTCAGTCCTCTTCACTGGCCATCTCAATTACCCCACTCCATCATTTCCCATTACACCTACCCTCCAACCTATCCTCAGCTCTTTTTTATGCCCTACTCTCATTTTCTTACCACTCACCTGGCTTTATCTGCCTTCTCTACCTATGGCCTCTTAAATGTCAGAAATCTGCTACTTATATCTTAGAATGAATTTTCTTTTCTATCTTCCTGTACTTAGCCATACTTCACTGCTCAGCCATGCTTTTACACTGTTGACCACCCCCTCCTTCTTTGGAATTCTCTTTCTTTGAAATCCCTGCAATTATTAGCAAATTGTTAGCACTTTTTAGATTTTCTCATTTCATTTCCTAAAATTCACCATTGTTTTATCCTCAGTTCTCTCTATGACATACATGTTGGTATACATCCAGGTCTATGACTGCCTGTTTTCCTGATGAAAAGAAATCCCAAATGCTTATATTCTTATTTGAGCTCAGTATCTGACACTTCTCTACTCAATGTATATTTGTTGAATGAACGAATGAGTGAGTGAACAAATGAAGCTCCCTAATGATGTTCAGTCTTGCAATCCTTTCTGAAGTTGATCAGTTTCATGACTTGAATTAGTTTAATGGTGGATAAGGGCTTATCTGCCAGGTGCTTCCCTGGTGGCCCAGACGGTAAAGAATCTGCCTGCTATGCAGGAGACCCAGGTTTGATCCCTGGGTCAGGAAGATCCCCTAGAGAAGGGAATAGCTACCACTCCAACATTCTTGCCTGGAGAATTCCATGGACAGAGAAGCCTGGTGGGCTACAGTCCATGGGGTCGGAAAGAGTCGGATGCAACTAACACTTTCACTTTGTCCCAGCCCTAGTGACTTAGATGGTAAAGAATCTGCCCGCAGTACAGGAGACCTGGATTCTATCCCTGGGTAGGGTAAATTCCCTGGTGTAGGAAATGGCAGTCCACTCCAGTATTCTTGCCTGGAGATTTCTGTGGATAGATGAGCCTGGTAGGGTATAGTCCATGTGCCTGGCAGAGAGTCCATGTCTGGCAAAGACTCAGACACAACTGAGAAACAAACACTAACAAGAGCTTATCAACTCACTTGACTATAGATGGCAGGCTGGTAATATATTATAAAGGAGTAAAAATAAGGTGAATAAAATCAGTGCAAACTAGAAAACCTTATACAATGAGGGTAGCAATTACTGAGCTCCAGCTCATAGAGTTTTTTTTTTTTTTAAGAAATAACAGGAAAAAATGGATTCTGAAAAAGATATGTGATTTTATAACTTAAAAAATAGCTCTGCTATCAAACAGAACATTTCTGCAAATGGTTTGACCTGTGAGTTGTCATTTTGTGACTTCTGTCAATCAGATATGCTTCTTTAGAGCTCTGTAACTAGATTCCAGTGAAGGAAGCCTATTAATTTTACCCTTGTTATTTCCTTGTTTTGATTGTTTTTTGACATTTTAATGTTTTGATGTTCTAGTCACTAACCTGGTTTCCCTTGTGTGTCTGTGGGTTTTTTTTTAATCTTTTTTTTAATTTCAATGTTTCACATGAGAAATTCTGAGTTTTCACAAATCAGACTGATTTGTTTCACTTGTTTCCCTGTAAATAACTTAGAAAGTTATGTAACTTTAGGATATGAAGTCTTTTGAGCAACTATGTATATATCCTTTTGAGTAATATCTATGCTTCTTTGGAAACCTTATGATTTTTATCCATGGAAGACAAATTTTATAGTTAGTGTTCTCTGTGTTGGTGTAACATGGCATTTCAGATTTTCATCTTCTCACAAATAAATTTTATGTGTACTAGGAATTTTTGTTTTATTTTCCTGAGGATGTTTCGAGGATCACTACTGACAAATTGGTAATACTGAAATTAATCCTTGACCATTCTTTTTAAATTTAAGAGTGCCAAATACTAGTATTGGGGCTTCCCAGGTGGCGCAAGTAGTGAAGAACCCACCTGTCAATGCAGGAGACATAAGAGATGTGGATTCAACCCCTGGGTTGGGAAGATCCCCTGGAGGAAGGCATGGCAACCCACTCTAGTATTCTTGCCTGGAGAATCCCACGGACAGAGATGCCTGATGGACTGCAGTCTATGAGGTCACAAAGAGTCAGACATGAATGAAGTGTCTCAGCAGCAGCAATAGCAATACTAGATTGATTCAACACACAGTATATAGTTGAATGACAGAGCTGAAATGTGACCTCAATAACCCAACTCCAGAACCCCACTATAACATGGTATTTCTCTCTCTAGAATTAACAAGCTTCATTTCTTTTTGGATGGAGAATAGTAGTCATAAATCTAGCTATCCTGTCGTCAACATTATTGACTTTCACTAACCAATAGAATCTCATTTCTAGAAAAATTTGGTTTACTTATTGCTTTCCTTTTCTTTGGTCGACATGAAGTGAATTATTCAAGTATTGCTTGGATTAAGCATTATTTTTTGCTGTGATAAATGGTTTTTCTACACCAGAGGGCAAAATGTTTTACTCTTTTCAGAAGTATTTCTTTATGTACATGAAAACTAAAATTGTGTTTAGGGGAATTTACTTCAGTATAGTCCAATAAGTCATAAATCAATCCCTCTACACTCTGACACACTCTGACATATCATTGCTTTAGGATCTCTACCTGACTTAAAATCATGTAGAATTCACACTGGCGTCAGGTGATGTCAAATTCTAAGCCAAATATATACTTTGCATCTGTAGTAATGGGAAATATATAAGCCCTAGTTGAACCTGAGAGAGAAAAGATTGAGTGCCCACTTGCCCCATCCCCCTCACCCTGCCCCTTCCCCTAACACTTGAGTCTTTAGCACAGCATATGCTTATGAGTTCCAGCTCAAAAATCAGACTGCCTTGGTTGGGATCCACTCTGTCCTTTATAGATTTTGAGTCCCGGAGAGGTTCTCCTTTGATCTTACATGGAGATGGTGATTATGCCTAATTTTGCGGGTTGTTGTGAGGAATAATCAAGTGGATATTTATAAAGCATTAAAGTGAGTACTTAGAATTTAGATTATCGCTCAAAATATTAACTGTCATCACCACCACCACCATCATCGTTATTTTTTATCATCAGCATTGCTATTCCCAAGAATGTTCTGCTACTTCTTGACTCAAGTTTAGAGCACTTGGTAGAATTGGCATAAGCATTAGATTTTGAATCATCCACTTACTGAGTAAGCCAGTTAATCTCTCTGGGTCTGAATTTGTAAACTGAGCCAGTTGAAGTAGATGATGCCTAAGTTTCCTTAGATCACAGCTTCTGATTCTCTTGAGATTTGGCCTCTCCAACTGGAACAGACCCTCAGCTGCCAAATGCAGCCATGGGTCACTCTGTTAAATGGTGATATTTGATAGCAGACATCTGTCAGCAAGACTCCTCCCTCCAGGAACTATCCCAACTATTGTCTATCATTCTGAACACCTAGGCCACATGCCGGGCCCTTCCTTGTTAATATAGAAAAGAATAAACCTTTTCTCCACATCACCTCCAGAATTTATTGTTTGTATATTTTTTAATGATGGGCATTCTGAGAGGGGTGATACCTGCAATACCTCATTGCAGTTTTGATTTGCATTTCTCTAATAATGAGCAATGTTGACCATCTTTTCATGTTTGTTGGCCATCTGTATGTATTCTTTAGAGAAATGTCTGTTTAGGTCTTCTGCCCTTTTTTTTTTTTTTTTTTTTGATTTGGTAGTTTATTTTTTTGGTATTGAGATGCATGAGCTGCTTGTATATTTGGAAATCAATCCTTTGTTGTTTCATTTGCAATTATTTTCTCCCATTCTGAGGGTTTTGTTTTATAGAGAACAAACTTGTGGACACAGTGGGGGAAGGAGAGGGTGGAACAAATTGACAGAATGGCATGGAAACATACACATTATCATATGTAAAATAGATATCCAGTGGGAATTTGCTGTGTGACACAGGGAGCTCAGCCCAGTGCTCTGTGACAACCTAGAGGGGTGGGATGGGGTAGAAAATGGGAGTTGTTTCAGGAGGGAGGGGACATATGTGTACCTGTGGCTGATTCATGTTGATGTATGGCAGAAGCCAACACAATATTGTGAAGTAATTATCCTACAACTAAATTTTTTAAAAATGAATAAACCAAGCCAGTTTAACAGACGTTGGTATTAGAAGTCTGTATTTCCATAGTTTCTCCTCTCATGGACTGTGATCTGGGACAAGTTAACTAACATTTCTTAATCTGCTTTTTAAAAAAGTAATAAAACAATAACACAAATTATAAAAAATCTTGGACACAATGTTTTAATATTTTGCAGTATCTGAATCTGATTATTATTTATTTTGAAATGAAATACTATAGATACCATTCAAGCCTCTTCTGTATCTTCCCCCCGTACTGTCCTTCCCTAATCCTATCCCTGTACCATGAAGATAGAATAGAAAGAATTTAGATTTTTCAGTTGCAAGGCTTGGGTTTCTGTTTCTCTCAAGGAAAACCTTTTTTGAGGCTTACCTGGAACAATAAACAGAGTTTTATCTAAAACTTGTGTTTTGTGTGACAAAATATTCCAGGACTTATACAGGGCTCCATCTCAGCTGCGGTCTTGATCGGGTCATAGCCAGGACTCCTTCACCTGTCCCTCATAAGCTCTGCTGCCAAAGCTCCAGCTCATTTCTCTACTTGATAATCTTGTAAATGCTTTAGTGTGCAATGGAGACACAGATATATCATTAGTAGTTGATTTAGATTTTATAATTATCAGTAACTGACCAGTAACCCAAAATTTTTGTAGATGATTGGGGAAACATCATAGAGTTTTAGTACTTTTCCTTAAAATGTTTTCTTTATCCCTGTTGTCTTAAACATAAGGTCATTTCAGTGGTGGAAATTGAACTCTTACAAAACAATTCAGTCCCTCGTTGTTATTCTCCGACAGGTCATTCAGACATAATTTTCTTCAGGTGCCATTAGATAAGAAAGTATAATGTAAATTTGAAAATCTCTTCAAAAACAGATATTAAATATTTCATTTGAAGCTAATTTCCTTGTTAATGAACTCAGCTAGTATTTTGTGTCCGTCATTTTTATTCTTTCTGAGTATAAATGATTGCTTCTTAATGTTTCCTTTATACAGTGTAGAAGAAAAATGACTTGTTATCAATCATACTTTAGACAACCAACAATGATTTTAATTAGTTAGACTCATTGTCATTACACTAATCTCTTATTATGACTGAAAATCTGTTTTAAAACCCTCTGAATATTCTTGCCCAAAATTATCCTTGAATGTAACATGTAGTAATGGATTTTGATTGAGACTGAAGTCACATGAGACAGGCATTTCCAGACGTATTAGCTTCGCATTGTTCTCATTCCTCATTTACACAATGAAATGGGAGTAGGGAATCCTTCAGAAACTATGCTATGTGATAACTGTCTCCCCCCATGTTCCAGGCATTAGGGCAAGTACAATAAAAGTTTTTTAGGACATTTCAAGTAATATTTAACGGTCTTCAGGTTCACCCGGAGAAGGCAATGGTAACCCACTCCAGTACTCTTGCCTGGAAACTCCCAAGGACGGAGGAGCCTGGTAGGCTGCAGTCCATGGGGTCGCTAAGAGTCAGACATGACTAAGCAACTTCACTTTCACTTTTCACTTTCATGCATTGGAGAAGGAAATGGCAACCCACTCCAGTGTTTTTGCCTGGAGAATCCCAGGGACGGGGATCCTGGTAGGCTGCCATCTATGGGGTCGCACAGAGTCGGACACGACTGAAGTGATTTAGCAGCAGCAGCAGCAGGTTTACCACTTCTTCCCAGGGCCATGTTCAAGTATGTCAATAAATAATCATATAGGTATCTATAATTTAATCACAAAATTTAATCAAATAACAAATACTCAAACATTGAAAAGATACCATTTGTAATACCTTAAATTATGAAGTAATTAGAGATAAATTTGAAAAAAGATGTGTAAAACCTATACACTGAAAACTATAAAACATTTCCAAGAGAAATGTTGAGATATACTGTATTTGTTATATCACTTTCATGCCTTATGAGACTCCGTATTGTTCTCTCAGATTGATCTGTGTGTGTGTGCGTGCTAAGTCGCTTCATTCATGTCTGACTCTTTGTGACTCTGGAGACTGTAGCCTACCAGGCTCCTCTATCCGTGGGATTCTTCAGGCAAGAATAATGGAGTGGGTTGCTGTGTTTTCCTCCAGGAGATCTTCCCAACCCAGGCATCAAACCCGTGTCTCTTATACCTCCTGTATTGGCAGGTGGGTTCTTTACTACTAGCACCACCTGGGAAGCCCCCCAGACTATATGAAGAAATCTCAAATCTCAATAATTAGGAAACAGCTTAATTTTTAAATTGGCAAATGATTTAGACAGACATTTCATCAATAAAGAGAAACTAATTACAAATAATCACATGAAAATTTGTTCCCTGTGATTTGTCAATGGGGTAATGCAAATTTAAACCACAGTGTACTTTGAAATATCTAAAATTTAGAAGATGTTGGAGAGGATGTGGACCAAGTAGAAATTTCATATACTGCTGGGAGGGTAGTGATGAAAATGGAACAAATACTTCTGAAAACAGTCTGACAGCTTCTTAAAAAGTTTACCTGCCACATCATTCATCTATTCCATTCCTATGAAACCTAAGAGCTTATATCTATACATAGAGTAGTCCACATATGTTCATGAAAGCTTTATTTGTAATATCTTCAAACTCAAAACAACCCAAATGTGTGTCAACAGATGAATGGATAAATAAATCATGTACTTTTGAGCAGCAAAAACAATGAAGTATTGACACTCAACATTCAACAACACAGAGGGACATCAAAGTAATTATGATGAGTGAAATAAGCCAGATAAAAAGAGTAAATACTGTTTCCTTCCATTTATATAAAATCTAGAAAGTGCCAACTAATCTATTATGACAGAAAGCAGATCAGTGGTAACCTAAGGACAGGAAAGACCCCTTCTTTCTCCAAGAGGAAATTGGTGTTTACAGACTCATGAGTTAATTCCCTACTTCACCCTTTTTCTGAACAAAAATGTCATTGACAGTATGGATCTATTCAGTTCAGTTCAGTCGCTCAGTCGTGTCCGACTCTTTGCGACCCCATGAATCACAGCACGCCAGGCCTCCCTGTCCATCACCAACTCCCGGACTTCACTCAAACTCATGTCCATCAAGTCGGTGATGCCATCCAGCCATCTCATTCTCTGTCGTCCCCATACATCTAGGTAAATAAGTTCAATACTAATTAAAAAAATAATACAAAAAATAAAGTATATATTTCGCATGTTTATTATTGTACTGCCTAAAGTCATCTGACAGAGAAGGCAATGGCACCCCACTTCAGTACTCTTGCCTGGAAAATCCCATGGATGGAGGAGCCTGGTAGGCTGCAGTCCATGGGGTCGCTAAGAGCCGGACATGACTAAGCAACTTTACTTTCACTTTTCACTTTCATGCATTGGAGAAGGAAATGGCAACCCACTCCAGTGTTCTTGCCTGGAGAATCCCAGGGACAGGGATCCTGGTAGGCTGCCATCTATGGGGTCGCACAGAGTCGGACACAACTGAAGTGACTTAGCAGCAGCAGCAAAGTCATCTGAAGTAGCAGTGATCCCCACATTCCACGTGAGGAGACATAAGATAAACTATTAAGACAGTTAAACCACTATGCCTATATGCAATTATAGTACATTAAGCTATAAGATTTTTTCTTTTTTTCTATTTATTTTTAATTGAAGGATAATTGCTTTTCAATATTGGTTTGATTTCTGCTATACATCAGGATGAATTAGCCATAAATGTACATATGTCCCCTCCCTCTTAAACCTCCCTTCCATTTCCCACCCTTTCCTACCCCCTCTAGGTTGTTCCAGAGCTCCAGTTTGAGTTCCCGGAATCATACACGCTGTAAAATATTTTTACCTTAAACCGCCTGCACTTTAAGGGTGTCATGCTCTACTGACTAAGCTAGCTAGGCAGGTACATGCACTTTAATTTAACTCTCTTAAATTTGTCTTGTCACTCTTAGCTAAAATGTATTGTAATATTGTTTGATGCTGAGGTATTTCAAGGTAAATAAGACTGATTTACTGCCCTCCAAGACACTGTGCAAAATACTCTTACATATGTTATTATGTTTCATACTTAATATCAGTTGTTATTGGCCCCCCCATTCTATATGTGGAAAAACCGAGACTCGGTGAGGTTTAAGTTACTTGCACAAACAGCTAGTCAGCCAGAAGCTGGGGTTCAAACTGAAGTCCTTTTGATCCCATGATGTATTGCCTTTTCAGTAAACTCTACTACAGTTACATGCAACAGTGACCAGTCAGACAAAATGGACATCCTAAGGAGTTCTCAGTGCTTAGGAATTTCATTTTATTATTGTCACCTTTTCCTACCCAATTTAGGTGTAACGTAACAATAGTACCTGGGAGAAAAGCATATTGCTGCCTTTTTTTCCTATTTTCTCATTGCTCATACTCCTGAGATATGCAAGACATGTGTCCTCTACCAATCCCCATCATTTAGATGATAGAGGCTCACTTAGCATAAAAATACTTGTGGTTCCATCTTGGTTGGAAACTCTAGTTTTCCATTGTTAATTGAAGTGATTTTAGAGCAGATGGACCTATCTATCACCCTCTTTTCCCTCTAAGTGGATATAGAAGCTTGTCTGAAACTATCCCACAGACCAAATCTGTGGGTATTAAGAGTTTATCCTGTAAAGTGTAATGGCTGCACTTCTGTTTTCTAGAATATACCTGAGTGTTTGAGCTTAGTGATGCTGTCAGCATCAGGGGATGATAGTTGCCTGCTACCCAGATGACTGACTGCCTCTCTCCCTGTCTACTTGGCAACATCTTTGCTGCAAATCTGCTCCCCGTATGGGGAAACATGTTGGTTTGTAAGGAACATTTTCTACAAACATTCCTTAAGAAGAATACAGGTTTTCTACCACCCCCATCCATATGTACTTTTTTCCCTTTAGGAACATGGATTTGCCATCCTGGAGAAATATATATATAATATATATATATATATATATATATATATAATTATTTAAATATATATATATATTACTTTAAGACTTTTGAATTGGTGTTACTAAACACCAATAGTTGAAAACGAGAGAATGGTAAAACATGTGCCTGATGTTAACTTTTAAATTTGAGAATTTAAAAATTATGAAATTTTAATATAATGTATTTTTCTCAATATATGGGGGTAAATAAAAGATATGTTTATTTTTAAACCTATCCCAGAATAGTCAGAATTTGAAGTCATAGAAAATAACTGCTTTTAGAACCTTTGCCATTTGCTACTATAAGCAATTGATACTTTTTATTTGTCAAGTTCTTACATCCACAATCCATATACTAACTCTATGGTAACATATGCTCTCTGTTGCTACATACACCTAATGCCCTGAGGATAAGCCAGCTGTTTATTGTAAGACTACAATAGACCATATTTATTTTTATTAATTTCCACTTTAAATGGTATTTTTATTCAAAATAAAATGGGATACATTATTCTGTCACCAGCCACAACAAATTTCATTAATTTTCCATTTGCTAAAGTAGAGTGAGTCATTAAGAATTGAAATATAAGTCTGACAATTTCTCCTTCTAGCAATGTCTAAATATCCTTAAAAGAGCTGCTTGGCCAAATGATTTTATTTAAAGTAGCAAGACTTTCTGTTTGTGGAAAGGGGAAATACGTTTGAGTATTTGATGAGATATTTTATATTTGCAGTTTTTATAATTCATTTCAAGATTCAGTGAGTGGATCATGGATCTCTGGGTCTCCCCTAAGAATAGAGCTAACTCTACTTACAGGCAAATCTATGACAAAATAGTTTTGACTAACATTTTTCTTTCTCTCTCTCCAATGTATTATTTTTCCTTTAAACCAGGCACTGTGTTCAGAATACCTTCATTTTCCTAGTCATCCAGGTTTGAAAGTTAAGGACAAGCTCTGTGATCTTCACCCAACCTCTTGACATAGCTCTCCCTCCATATTTTGATACCAAATTTTATGGATTCTTCTTCCACAGTATTTCTCACACTTGCTCCTTTCTCTCTTGCAGAGTCTCTGTTTCCTACAGCTGTCTGGCTCTCTCAAACACAAGCTCCACTGTTTTTTCAGAGCCAGACATTCTGGGCGCCTGTCTTCCCATTACAGAACCCCTTGTCCGGGAAGACCAGTGTGGGGTTTGGACCCCTTGTTCCTTGGAGAGGACCTCCACAATTGTGATAGCTTTCCTATTTGTGCATCACCATCCCAGTATATCCTGACTGTATTGCATCTTCACCCTTCCTATCCATCTTGTTGTGGTTCCTTTTTGATATCTTTAGCTGTGGGAAATCTTTTCTGCTGGCCTTCAGGTCATTCTCATAGATAGTTGCTTTGTAAGTGGTTGTAATTTTGACATGTCTGTGGGAGGAGGAGATTTCAGTGTTTTCTGCTCTTCCCTCTCAGTCACCTCTTCTCGGGCATTTATCATTTTAAGTCAGGTGGTCAGCATGGTCCTCAGTGTGAAAGTGATACTTAAGCAAAGATGTGAAGTGGATAAGGGAATGAATCACTTGAGGTATCTGAGAGAAGGACGACTCACGTACTGATACAGGGGTCTCACCAAATCTGCTTGATGTTATTGATGAACCAACCCCTTCATACTTTGGCCACCTGATGCGAAGAGCTGACTCATTGGAAAAGACCCTCATGCTGGGAAAGATTGAGGGCAGGAGGAAAAGGGGACGGACGACAGAGGATGAGATGGTTGGATGGCATCACCAACTCAATGGACATGGGTTTGGGTGGACTCCGAGAGTTGGTGATGGACAGGGAGACCTGGCGTGCTGCAGTTCATGGGGTTGCACAGAGTCGGACACGACTGAGCGACTGAACTGAACTGAACTGAACCCCTTCATGTCCTTTCTCACCTCTAAGACTTGGCAGAAGTTGCCATTCTCCCTAGGAAATCCTTTCTTGTCTGTTACCATGCTTATGTTGTTTAATCGCTAGGTCGTATCCAACTTCTTTGCAGTCCTTTGCGGCCCTATGGACTGTAGCCCGTCAGTCTCCTCTGTCCATGGGATTTCCCAGGCAAGAATACTGGAGTGGGCTCCTGTTTCCTTCTCCAGGGGATCTTCCCAACCCAGGGATGGAACCCAGTCTCCTGCATTGGCAGGTGGGTTCTTTACTATGGAGCCACATGGGAAGCCCGCATCATGCTTATAAAATTTTTAACAACCAACTCTCTGAGAGGAAAATGGTGATTACTGATAACTGTGGTACAAATACTCCCACCATGACCAAGTTACCAGTGGGATGGGCCCAGACTATGCAGCTGGGTAGAGATATGTGAAGTCCCCTCTCACAGCTGGTATGAGGCGCCTCCATCATAGCACTCCATTTGATTCATCTCTTCTCACTGCTGCTGCTGCTAAGTCACTTCAGTCGTGTCCGATTCTGTGTGACCCCATAGACGGCAGCCCACCAGGCTCCCCTGTCCCTGGGATTCTCCAGGCAAGGGGAGTGGGTTGCCATTTCCTAGGTGTAGCTTATTTAAATTTCCCTCTGCCTTTTAACTGTCATCTCTTGGTGGGTTTTGATATCCTTTTTCTGCCCTCCAAAGGCACACTACATTCTTTCCTCTATTGTAGCATTTTTATTTTCTGTCTATACATACATCCAAAAGACTTAAGACTTGTGGGCGATTATCGTTTTTACCTTGGTGATACTTAGATTGTATGCTAAGTCAGTTGTGTCTGACTCTTTGCAACCCTGTGGACTGTAGCCCTCTAGGCTCCTCTGTCCCTGGGATTCTCCAGGCAAGAATACTGGAGTGGGTTGCCATTTCCTCCTCCACGGGATCTTCCCGATTCAACGATCAAACCTGTGTCTCTTACATCTCCTGCATAGGCAGGCAGGTTCTTTACCACTAGCGCCACCTGGGAAGCATGTTACTTAGAATAGTCCCTCACATAGCAGTAACATATAGTATATTTTTAAAAGCACCAATTTAGTAGGTATTTTTTTCTTAATTTTTTTCCTTCTAATAGTTAATGATATTAAATGTTAATTATTTTAGAATGATAATTATATTGTGGTTGAGAAGTTAAAAAGAACTGTTATATTTTAAAGACTGCCAAATATTTGTAGACAAAATACATGAAATATGGATTTGATTCAGAATAATTCAGTGAGTGGGAAGGTATAGATAGGAAGAGATTTGATCATTGTCGAAACTGGGTGACAGGTACTCTGTCATTCATTCTATTTTTTCTCTTTAGCTCCATGTAAGTTTAAAATTTTTCATATTAAACTGTGAATAAATCCTTTCTAATTTACCTAATTTGAGATTGTTTGCCATAAATTTAGTTTCTGAGGTAGGTACCAAAGTTATTCTTAGCAGTCATTTCCTGCATTTGAATAGTTAATGATTCAAATAGTTTTTATTTAGTAATCATCAGTATAATTATGTTAATAATGTAGCATTTACTTTTTATTCCTAAATGCTCATGAAATATATTGTATAGTTGACTGATTAACAGACACACACACACACAAAGCAAAAATAAACAACAAAAAACACGTACACAAAGTATCATGTGATCCAGAAAATTTAGAACAGGTCTAGAGCATAATAGTCTATGAAATTCATTTCTGGCTTATATAATGTTTGAGAGGTATGCTTTCATATTTGCCTGTTTAAAACCTTGTACTTAAAAAATGATTAGTCAGGAAATTGTTCATGTAAAATTTCCATTTTGAGTTATTTTGCAGAAGTGTTTCTCTGACAGACTTAAGGGTAAAATTTATGAGAGGCAATATAGAACTAAATCTATTTTTTTTCAGTTGCTGCACATACCTACTCAAAGTGTTTTGCCCAAAGAGTTCTAGCATGGATGTGAAATTGCCTGGGAAATTAGATGTAGATTTATTTTGTGTTAAACCTGAGTGAAAAGAATATGTTCCAGTCTAGTAGTACTAGTAAACATTGCTACAAGTATAAAGAATCAAAACATGTCTCCAGGGACTGGAAGCTCAGTGGGCACTAAAATGGAGTACTTTTGTTGCTTGCTATCTTCTATCTGAGCTGAATTTTAAATACCTAGTTTACATTTCAAATTAATGTTTGCAGAAATACATAATAAGGAAATCCCACTTGATGTTTGTGGATTCTAAAGAACCTTGTCCAAGGAATATACACAGGACTTTGTTCAGGGAATTAATATAAGGGATATGACTTATTTTAATATTAGCTCATAAAGTAGCCAACTTTAGGAGAAGTTCTTTAGAAAATGATTAACAGTACATTTAAAGTGCTTGGTAAGCTTTGATTTTAGAAAAGGAGCAGTAGAGCTTCCTTTACTACTTGAATATTTGATAAAATGCATTTCATTTACATAATATAATGAAACTAGTATCTGCTCAACTAAGATGCTTTCAGGACAAATGAAATGAAAAATTTTGCAGCTCCAAATTTTATGGCTTCCATTCACTCACTTTTAATAATGAGACCTGATGCTACTCAAAGACTGAAGTTTGAAATATATACTGCCTTTAGAGATACTGCTGTGGTTTTTAAAAGAAGCTTTATTTTTAAATCATTTCAAATTTACTGAGAAGCTGCAAGATTAACACAGAATGTTCCCAGCTGATTCATTTTGCTGTAGAGTAGAAGCTGACACAACATTGTAAAGCAACTATACTCCAATAAAAATTAAATAACACAGATTAACCAGTTTTTAGCATTTTTCTGGATTTTTTCATCTTTTCTAATATATGATATGAATATATATTATATAACATATAATTTATTTATTTATGAATTATTTGAGAATAAATTCAATACATCATGCCCATTTCCTGAATGTCTTTGACTGTTTTCCAAGAACAAGAATATTCTTATGTAATCACTATGTCATCAAAATTCAAGACATTTAACATTTATATTTTATCTGATCTATAACTCTTATTTCAATTTTGCAAGTTGTACCAATCATATTGTTTATAGAACATTTCCCTCCAGTTCAGAATCCAATCCAAGATCACATATTGTCATGCCTCTTTGGGCTCCTTTAAACTGAAATTTGCTCTTTAGCTTTCCATTATCTTTTATGGCACATACATCTTTTGAGGACTACAGGCCAATTATCTTAGAGAGTATTACTCAGTTTGGGTTTATGTAATATTTCTTCATGGCTACGTTCAAGTGATGTATCTCTGTATAGAATACTATATAAGTGATGTTGTATCCCTCCTTTGTTTCCTGAGCTTCAGAAATTCTAGAAACTTGAGCCTATCTAAATAATATATTTTGAGGTACGCTTGACATACAGTATATTAGTTTCACATACACAATATGGAGATTCAACACTTGTTTACGTTGCAGAATGATCACTACAGTAAGTCTAACAACTATCTGTCACCATGCAAAGTTAATACAATGTTATTGACTGTATTCTCCATGCTATACTTTATATCCCCATGAACTATTTACTTTATAACTAGACATTTGTACTTATTGATCTCCTTTTTCAACTTTACACCCTGACCTTCAACCTTTCTTCCCTGTGGTAACCACTAATCTTTTTTCTGTATCTATGAGTTGAAGTTTTGTTTTGTTTCTTAGATTCCACATATAAATCATGCAGTATTTGCCCTTCTTTATCTGATTATAGCATAATACACACAAGGTCCACCATGCTATTGCAAATCATAAGATACTTTTTATGACAAATAACCTGCTGTGTGTGTGGGTGACATGTTCTTTATCCATTCATCTATTGATGGAAACTTAAGCTGTTTCCATATCTTCTTGGCTATTGTACACAATGGTGCGATGAACATTACATACACATTTTTAAGCTAGTGATTTCATTTTCTTTGGGTGAGTACCCAGTAGTAGAATTGGTGGGTCGTATGGTAGATCTACAGTTTAAAAATATTTTATTGAAGTATAATTGATTTGCAGTGTTGTGTTTGATATCTGCTGTACAGTAAAGTGACGTGTGTGTGTGTGTGTGCTCTTTCACATATTCTTCTCCATTATGGTTTATTACGAGATCCTGAATATAGTAGGGCCTTTTGTTTATCCATCCACTGTGTAATAGTTTGCATCTGCTAATCCCACACTCCCCATCCTTCTCTCTTCCTCCTACCTCCCACCTTGGTAACCACAGGTCTGTTTTATATATTTGTAAATTTGTTGCTGTTTTTTAGATGTGTTAATTTGTATTCCACATTAAAGTGATATCATATGGTATTTGTTTTTCTCTTTCAGACTTTGATTAGTGTAATAATATCTAGGTCCATCTTTATTGCTGCAAATGACATTATTTCATTCTTTTTAATGGCTGAGTAATATTCTAGTATGTGTATGTGTACATCTTCTGATCCATTCATCTCTTGATGGATATTTAGGTTGTTTCTGTGTCTTAGCCATTGTAAACAGTTTTGCGATGCAAATAGGGTATATGTGTCTTTTTGAAGTATAGTTTCATCTGGGTATAAATCCTAGGAATGGGTTTCTGGACCATATGGCAACTCTGTTTTTGGTTTTTTGAGTAACTTCTATACTGTTTTCCATAGTGGCTGCACAGATTTACATTCCCATCAACAGTGTATGGGGGTTCCCTTTTCTACACACCCTCTCCAGCATTTATTATTTGTAGACTTTTCAGTGATGGCCATTCTGACTGGTGTAAGGTGGCACATCATTGATGTTTTCATTTGCATTTCTGAAAAACAACAGAATAGGAAAAACAAGAGATGTCTTCAAGAAAATTAGAGATTCCAAGGGAACATTTCATGCAAAGATGGGCTCGATAAAGGACAGAAATGGTATGGACCTAACAGAAGCAGAAGATATTAAGAAGAGGTGGCAAGAATACACAGAAGAACTGTACAAAAAAGATCTTCACAACCAAGATAGTCACGATAAAGTGATCACTGACCTAGAGCTGGACATCTTGGAATGTGAAGTCAAGTGGGCCTTAGAAAGCATCACTACGAACAAAGCTAGTGGAGGTGATGGAATTCCAGTTGAGCTATTTCAAATCTGGAAAGATGATGCTGTGAAAGTGCTGCACTCAGTATGCCAGCAAATTTGGAAAACTCAGCAGTGGCCAGAGGACTGGAAAAGGGAAAAGGTCAGTCTTCATTCCAATCCCAAAGAAAGGCAATGCCAAAGAATGCTCAAACTACCAGACAATTGCACTCATCTCACATGCTAGTAAGGTCATGCTCAAGATTCTCCAAGCCAGGCTTCAGCAATATGTGAACCGTGAACTCCCAGATGTTCAAGCAGGTTTTAGAAAAGGCAGAGGCACCAGATATCAAATTGCCAACATCTGCTGGATCATGGAGAAAGCAAGAGATTCCAGAAGAGCATCTATTTCTGCTTCATTGACTATGCCAAAGCCTTTGACTGTGTGGATCACAATAAACTGTGGAAAATTCTGAAAGAGATGGGACTGCCAGGCCACCTGACCTACCTCTTGAGAAACCTGTATGCAGGTCAGGAAGCAACAGTCAGAACTGGACATGGAACAACAGACTGGTTCCAAACAGGACAAGGAGTGCGTCAAGGCTGTGTATTGTCACCCTGCTTATTTAACTTATATGCAGAGTACATCATGAGGAACGCTGGGCTGGAAGAAGCACAAGCTGGAATCAAGATTGCTGGGAGAAATATCAATAACCTCAGATATACAGATGACACTACCCTTATGGCAGAAAGTGAAGAGGAACTCAAAAGCCTCTTGATGAAAGTGAAAGAGGAGAGTGAAAAAGTTGGCTTGAAGCTCAACATTCAGAAAACAAAGATCATGGCATCTGGTCCCATCACTTCATGGGTCATAGATGGAGAAACAGTGGAAACAGTGTCAGACTTTATTTTTTTGGGCTCTAAAATCACTGCAGATGCTGATTGCAGCCATGGAATTAAAAGACGCTTACTCCTTGGAAGGAAAGTTATGACCAACCTAGATAGCATATTAAAAAGCAGAGACATTACTTTGCCAAACAAGGTCCGTGTAGTCAAGGCTATGGTTTTTCCCATGGTCATGTATGGATGTGAGATTTGGACTGTGAAGAAAGCTGATCGCTGAAGAATTGATGCTTTTGAACTGTGGTGTTGGAGAAGACTCTTGAGAGTCCCTTGTGCTGCAGGGAGATCCAACAAGTCCATTCTAAGGGAGATCCATCCTGGGTGTTCATTGGAAGGACTAATGCTGAGGCTGAAACTCCAATACTTTGGCCACCTCATGCGACAAATTAACTCACTGGAAAAGACTCTGATGCTGGGAAAGGTTAGGGGAGGGAGGAGAAGGGGACGACCGAGAATGAGATGGCTGGATGGCATCACCGACTCGATGGACATGAGTTTGAGTGAACTCTGGGAGTTGGTGATGGACAGGGAGACCTGGCGTGCTGTGATTCATGGGGTTGTGGAGAGTCAGACATGACTGAGCGATTGAACTGAACTGAATTGAATAATTAGTAATGATGAACATCTTTTCATTTCTGTGGGCCATTTTATATCTTCTTTGGAGAAACGGTAGACCTACTTTTAATTTTAGATTTGGGAGGAAGCCTCCATACTGTTTTCCTTAGTGGAAACCTTCTTAAATTAGGAGATAAATGGAATTATATGGAAGATCTGAGCAGTTAATAAATAGGGTAAGAATAAAATGGCACTCCCAAGTTATGATAAGTTTCTAGATAAAGTTGATAACTTGACTTTTTAAAATATGTAGGCTTTACTTCACCAGACAGGGTGTAATTCAAGAACTAGCAACTAGCAACAGTAGAAGAAATACAACAATGGGTAAGCATGGTGCCCTTAGTTGTGAAAACTGCATTTCATCATTCATTGTTTTCTTGAATTATACATTATAATTTTCTTGATACACAATTTTTTTCCTCTGAATTGCTAGACCAACTGGTAAAACTTAGTCATGGACATGCATCAAATTCAGACCTTTACTTTCTTTTTGTCCTGCTTCCAGATACTCATTCAGGATATATCAAAGTGATAATAGCTTAAATGATGATGGAAAGATATTTAAAAATATATGTAATGAAAGCCAGAATTTTCACTGTGAGAGAAATTGCAAATAATAAACGGGGAGAAAAGCTATAATTACCTTATAATGCTAGATTAGAATCAGAGATATCAGTATGAAAGCAGGTATGTAGATTCATACATATACATACATACATACATATTCATATATACATGCATACATGAGTTGGAATACATGCACATATTTTCTAGTTCTGTTTGCTGAGGAGCATAGAATTAATGATATTCCAGTAGTGACAAGCATATTTATTGCCTCGATCTTGGTTTCTTAATGTCTTTCTCCAAAAAAAGTCACCAGGGTTCCTTGGAAGAATGACTGACTCTACAGTGGGCTAGAGAAAACACAAAATGACCTGGAACCCCAAAGTTAGGAAATGCTATGAATGAATGAATCTCCAGGATTCATGAATCCTTACAGAATAATTCTGAGTAATAAGTGTAGAGAAATGAGGGATGTATCATAATTAGACTATCACAATTAACAACTATTGCAGGTGGGATCCACTGAAAATGATTGAAATCACTGAGTGAAACTTTAAGGTGAAATAGGATATTTGTATAGCCTCAAATTATCTCCCTCATTATACTTATTAATTGCAGGAGTAATTAATGTTAACATATGTTTATGCAAACCTTTTGGCAAGCAAACGTGATCTGATTGTCATAGACAACCATTACCTGCAATGCCTTTTTTGCACTAGGCTATTAAGGCAGCTTATTGGTTTTAGGTGATTCATATAGGGACATAAGAAATAAGTTGTTGATAATTAAACCAGTTTATTTTCATCTTCTAGTGAAACATTTAAAAATAAATAGCAATCAGTAAGGTAATCAATTTCAGGTTATGTCAAATATGTTTTTATTTTGCAGAGATTTAAACATGAGAAAAAGATATAGAAATAGATATGTTCTGCACAAAAGGATTGATTAGGGTGGTTTCATTGTATAATCAAATTATACATTTAAGTGGTGATATAAAAAGAGCGAAAGAGCAAACTTAATGCACATCCATTCAATGATAATAGTCTGCTTGTGGTGTAACAGTCCCCAGTGTACTATAATAAGGAGTTGATCAGGGTATAAGGGAAAGAGGTTGGGAAAGTGGATCTGATTTGATGTGATTCTATTACTACTGGCCAATTTTCCTGGGGTTACTATCAGTTCCCCTTGTGATTGCAGATGACCTTGTACTTAGGAGCTTCAGCCCTTAGGATTTTCTTGATATTCCTATTAAACTCAATTTGTTTTCTCCCTTGTTCTTCAAACTAATAGGCAAGTTTATTAACTTTTTATTGTGCCTCAGTTACACCTTTATAGAGGATGATTCAATTAGAGTATGACAAAGAATACATGTTTTAGGTGAAAATGTTCCATATGATGTTTTCAGATTTGTTCTAGAATATTTGGTAGTATAGGAACAATCTGAGACATACTGAATTTAAGTAGACAGATTTCCTGTGCTTGTTATATATGGAGTATATATTTGTTGGATGCAAAAATTTGTTGTTTATTGAAGCATAGTTGATGTACAATGTGTTAATTTCTACTATACAGCAAGTGATTCAGCTATATATATACATACACACACATTCTTTTTAACATTCTTTTCCATTATGTCTTATCACAGGCTATTGAATATAGTTCCTGGTGCTATATGGTAGGACCTTGCTGTTTATCATTTCCATCTATAACAGTTTGCAACTGCTAATCCCAAACTCCACTGGGCTCCAGTAGCATACTGGGCACCTACCAACCTGGGGAATTCCTCATTCAGTATCCTATCATTTTGCCCTTTGTTACTGTTCATGGGGTTCTCAAGGCAAGTATACTGAAGTGGTTTGCCATTCCCTTCTCCAGTGGACCACATTCGGCTGTGGTCCATGTGATCAGATCGACTAGTTTCCTGTGATTATGATTTCAGTGTGTCTGGAGCTCAGTGGAGAAATAACTATAGAAGGAATAAAGGGATGGAACAGGAGCAAAAGCAAAACCAATACCCAGCTGTGGATGTGACCAGTGATAGAAGCAAGGTCCGGTGCTGTAAAGAGCAATATTGCATAGGAACCTGGAATGTTAGGTCCATGAATCAAGGCAAATTGGAAGTGGTCAAAGGGGAGATGGCAAGAGTGAACGTCGACATTCTAGGAATCAGTGAATTAAAATGGACTGGAATGGGTGAATTTAACTCGGATGACCATTATATCTACTACTGTGGGCAGGAAACCCTTAGAAGAAATGGAGTAGCCATCATGGTCAACAAAAGAGTCCGAAATGCAGTACTTGGATGCAATCTTAAAAATGACAGAATGATTTCTGTTCGTTTCCAAGGCAAACCATTCAATATTACAGTAATCCAGGCCTATGCCCCAACCAGTAATGCTGAAGAAGCTGAAGTTAATCGGTTCTATGAAGACCTACAAGACCTTTTAGAACTAACACCCAAAAAAGATGTCCTTTTCATTATAGGGGACTGGAATGCAAAAGTAGGAAGTCAAGAAACACCTGGAGTAACAGGCAAATTTGGCCTTGGAGCACGGAATGAAGCAGGGCAAAGGCTAATAGAGTTTTGTCAAGAGAATGCACTGGTCATAGCAAACACCCTCTTCCAACAACACAAGAGAAGACTCTACACATGGACATCACCAGATGGTCAACACCGAAATCAGATTGATTATATTCTTTGCAACCAAAGATGGAGAAGCTGTATACAGTTAGCGAAAACAAGACCAGGAGCTGACTGTGGCTCAGATCATGAACTCCTTATTGCGAAATTCAGACTTAAATTGAAGAAAGTAGGGAAAACCACTAGACCATTCAGATATGACCTCAATCAAATCCCTTATGATTATACAGTGGAAGTGAGGAATAGATTTAAGGGACTAGATCTGATTGATAGAGTGCCTGATGAACTCTGGACGGAGGTTCGTGACATTGTACAGGAGACAGGGACCAAGGCCATCCCCATGGAAAAGAAATGCAGAAGAGCGAAATGGCTGTCTGAGGAGGCCTTACAAATAGCTGTGAAAAGAAGAGAGGCGAAAAGCAAAGGAGAAAAGGAAAGATATAAGCATCTGAATGCAGAGTTCCAAAGAATAGCAAGGAGAGATAAGAAAGTCTTCCTCAGTGATCAGTGCAAAGAAATAGAGGAAAACAACAGAATAGGAAAAACAAGAGACCTCTTCAAGAAAATGAGAGATTCCAAGGGAACATTTCATGCAAAGATGGGCTCGATAAAGGACAGAAATGGTATGGACCTAACAGAAGCAGAAGATATTAAGAAGAGGTGGCAGGAATACACAGAAGAACTGTACAAAAAAGATCTTCACGACCAAGATAGTCACGATAACGTGATCACTGACCTAGAGCCAGACATCTTGGAATGTGAGGTCAAGTGGGCCTTAGAAAGCATCACTACTAACAAAGCTAGTGGAGGTGATGGAATTTCAGTTGAGCTATTTCAAGTCTTGAAAGATGATGCTGTGAAAGTGCTGCACTCAGTATGCCAGCAGATTTGGAAAACTCAGCAGTGGCCACAGGACTGGAAGAGGTCAGTCTTCATTCCAATCCCAAAGAAAGGCAATGCCAAAGAATGCTCAAACTACCGCACAATTGCACTCATCTCACATGCTAGTAAAGTCATGCTCAAAATTCTCCAAGCCAGGCTTCAGCAGTATGTAAACCGTGAACTCCCAGATGTTCAAGCAGGTTTTAGAAAAGGCAGAGGCACAAGAGATCAAATTGCCAACATCTGCTGGATCATGGAGAAAGCAAGAGAGTTTCAGAAAAACATCTATTTCTGCTTCATTGACTATGCCAAAGCCTTTGACTGTGTGGATCACAATAAACTGTGGAACATTCTGAAAGAGATGGGAATCCCAGACCACCTGACCTGCCTCTTGAGAAACCTGTATGCAGGTCAGGAAGCAACAGTCAGAACTGTACATGGAACAAAAGACTGGTTCCAAATAGGAAAAGGTGTACGTCAAGGTTGTATATTGTCACCTTGCTTATTTAACTTATATGCAGAGTACATCATGAGGAACGCTGGACTGGAAGAAGCACAAGCTGGAATCAAGATTGCTGGAAGAAATATCAATAACCTCAGATATGCAGATGACACTACCCTTATGGCAGAAAGTGAAGAGGAACTCAAAAGCCTCTTGATGAAAGTGAAAGAGGAGAGTGAAAAGATTGGCTTGAAGCTCAACATTCAGAAAACAAAGATCATGGCATCTGGTCCCATCTCTTCATGGGAAATAGATGGAAAAACAGTGGAAACAGTGTCAGACTTTATTTTTTGGGGCTCCAAAATCACTGCAGATGCTGATTGCAGCCATGAAATTAAAAGACGCTTGCTCCTTGGAAGGAAAGTTATGACCAACCTTGATAGTATATTAAAAAGCAGAGACATTACTTTGCCAACCAAGGTCCGTCTAGTCAAGGCAATGGTTTTTCCCGTGGTCATGTATGGATGTGAGATTTGGACTGTGAAGAAAGCTGATCGCTGAAGAATCGATGCTTTTGAACTGTGGTGTTGGAGAAGACTCTTGAGAGTCCCTTGGACTGCAAGGAGATCCAACCAGTCCATTCTAAAGGAGATCAATCCTGGATGTTCATTGGAGGGACTGATGCTAAAGCTGAAACTCCAATACTTTGGCCACCTCATGCGACGAGTTGACTCACTGGAAAAGACTCTGATGCTGGGAAAGGTTGGGGGCAGGAGGAGAAGGGGACGACGGAGAATGAGATGGCTGGATGGCATCACCGACTCTGTGGACATGAGTCTGAGTGTACTCCGGGAGTTGGTGATGGACAGGGAGGCCTGGCGTGCTGTGATTCATGGGGTCGCGGAGAGTCGGACACGACTGAGCGACTGAACTGAACTGAATCCCAAACTCCATATTCATCCTTCCCCCAACCCTCACCCTCTTGGCAACCATAAGCCTGTTTTTTATGTCTGTGAGTCTGTTTCTGTTTCATAGGTAAGTTCATTGGTGTCATATTTAAGATTACATATATAAGTGATCTTTGGCCACCTCATGCGATGAGTTGACTCACTGGAAAAGAGTCTGATGCTGGGAGGGATTGGGGGTGGGAGGAGACGGGGACGACAGAGAATGAGATGGCTGGATGGCATCACCGACTCGATGGACATGAGTTTGAGTGAAGTCCGGGAGTTGGTGATGGACAGGGAGGCCTGGTGTGCTGTGATTCATGGGGTCGCTAAGAGTCGGACACAACTGAGCAACTGAACTGAACTGAACTGAACTAAGTGATCTATGGTATTTGGCTTTGTCTTTCTGACTTCCCTTAGTATGACCGGATGCTAAAATGTAAAGGATAATAGGCTAATAGACTAAAAAGTTTTCTGAGTAATATTCCTCAGAAAACACAGTTTAGGAAACATAGTTCTGATATAAATTTGATTCCTTTCTCTGTAATAAGGCAGTTTCTGCAGTTCCTAGGTTATCCTTCATTTCTGAGTTGAGGGCAGGCCACCTTAGGACTGAGTTCTGTGGTGTTTAGAATCTGCTCAAACACTTTGTTAGTACTTTATCCATGTTGTATTCTCTCAGAGGCAATAAAAGCTTCAGAAAATGTCAATGTCCTCATATAAAGTACATCAGTTCAGTTCAGTCGCTCAGTCGTGTCCGACTCTTTGCGACCCCATGAATCACAGCACGCCAGGCCTCCCTGTCCATCACCAACTCCCGGAGTTCACTCAAACTCATGTCCATCGAGTCGGTGATGCCATCCAGCCATCTCATTCTCTGTCGTCCCCTTCTCCTCCCTCCCCCAACCTTTCCCAGCATCAGAGTCTTTTCCAGTGAGTCAACTCGTCACATGAGGTGGCCAAAGTATTGCAGTTTCAGCCTCAGCATTAGTCCTTCCAATGAACTCCCAGGATTGATCTCCTTTAGAATGGACTGATTGGATCTCCTTGCAGTCCAAGGGACTCTCAAGAGTCTTCTCCAACACCACAGTTCAAAAGCATCAATTCTTCGGCGATCAGTTTTCTTCACAGTCCAACTCTCACATCCGTACATGACCACGGGAAAAACCATAGCCTTGACTAGACGGACCTTGGTTGGCAAAGTAATGTCTCTGCTTTTTAATATACTATCAAGGTTGGTCATAACTTTCCTTCCAAGGAGTAAGCGTCTTTTAATTTCATGGCTGCAATCAGCATCTGCAGTGATTTTGGAGCCCAAAAAATAAAGTCTGATACTGTTTCCACTGTTTTTCCATCTATTTCCCATGAAGTGATGGGACCAGATGCCATGATGTTTGTTTTCTGAATGTTGAGCTTCAAGCCAACCTTTTCACTCTCATAAAGTACATCAAGTATGATTAAATGTGAAAAAAATCCTTTTTTTATTTAATGCCTTAAGTTTTACTGGTTAGCCTAATGAGTTTTAGAATGAAGGTTCTAAAATGTTTCACCTTTGGAATGATTGTTAGAAACCCCAAGAATATTGAGCCAATTTGTAAGTGACACAAATTGAAAATCCAGTTTGCGTGGGGAATATAATTTCCTCACTTAGATTCCCTGCACAGTTCTTTACTTGTGAATTGAAAGGTGAAGTGGCTTTAGAATTCATAGAGAAATGCAGAAGTGTGGTCTCTGGAGTCCTGGTTTTGCATCTCAATTATTAATGATGTGAGTGTGAATAAGTAGATGATGCTTGTTTCAGTTCAGTTCAGTCGCTCAGTCGTGTCCGACTCTTTGCGACCCCTTGAATCATAGCACGCCAGGCCTCCCTGTCCATCACCAACTCCTGGAGTTCACTCAAACTCATGTCCATCGACTCAGTGATGCCATCCAGCCATCTCATTCTCTGTCGTCCCCGTCTCCTCCCACCCCAATCCTTCCTAGCACCAGACTCTTTTCCAGTGAGTCAACTCAATGCATGAGGTGGCCAAAGTATTGGATGCTTTTTTACCCTTCTGTAAAATGGGATGACAGTTGCCATGCCTTATGGGGTGTGAGTGTTCAAGAAGACCTTGGATGAAAAGCACTGTTAGGACTTCCTAACAATAAATACAGACTGTTAAAGAAGTGAAGTTATTAAATCATAATAGGGACTTTTTTGGAGAGTGAAAGTTTAAGTCAATCTTTAAGTCATCCTCTTAAAACTCAGGATGTTCCTGAATTTTTTTCTTAAAGGAACTGGTCTGAATAACTGTTCTCCTTTCTCAATTGCTTTTATTTTTGTTTTTTTCATTTACTAGAAAAAGTGAAGTAAGTTTTATTTGTTAGAGCTCTGTCTACTTAAGGAGCTCAGATTTTCTGGCATTAATATTTTATGTGAAAATAAGTTATTTGAAAATATGCAGGTGAAAGAAAAAAAGCTTTGCGAAAACAAATCTCAACAATTAAATGCAACCATAAATGCTTTATAGGAAAAGGAATTTTTATTTTATCTTTAAAATTACCTTTAATCATAGATGCTGTAAGTGGATGACTAGGGCAATTATCTAATTCAAAGCAAACCATATTAATGCCTACCTTGTTCAGATAATTCTGGTGAATCATTTTTTCTTTGTTTTGAATTATGCAAATAATTACTTCTGCTTATTACTTCCATTTGTTAGTGTAGCTCTTGCCTTAGTGTAGATCATGACAAAAATAGGGCATTTTGGAGTCATCTTAAGAGATCCAACTCTTAGATAACATTTATAAGATATTTTTAATGCCTTGAAACATAATATTTTATAGTTTTAAACTCTGAAAACTACAGACTCTTTTCCTAGAAAAATTCCCATATATAGAAAATTTTGCATACAATGGAGGGGCTCACAGACATTCTGAAACCTGCCAGTAAAAAACAGGTTAAGAACCCCTGCTTTTGCAGAAACAAACTGGCTACAACTTTCCAGCCATATTGAAGAGATGTTACTTAACAAGCATTCTGTGATATATATTTTTTAAGAAGTTAAAAGAAAATGGGAAAACTTTCCTTCTCTAGTACAGAATATATTAATGAAAGAAACGTTTTGAAAATGTTGCAAATATTCTTGTAGTTTGATTATGAATGAGAAAATAATGTTTACAATGACAACAGAGTTTTGAAAAGTCACCCAGGCCTATATAAAATCAAATTCATGCAAACATTTACACTATTGCTAGTTGTAGTTGTTATAACTTTTTTATTCCCCATGTGCCAGTAATACTGCTATTGTATTTTCCTCATCAGCTGATGTTCTAACTTTTCCTGTTTTTAAAAATTAATTACTATATATGAATTCATACACCAGGTATTACAAGTGCCCTCCTCTCTTTCTCTCTCTCAAACACACACACACTCACACATGGAAACACAACTCTCATTTTCAGAACCACAGTATTATTCCATTTTATTTTCTTTCTGTCACCACTGCTTGGATATTTGAGCACAAAACCCAAAGCCAACCCCACACGTTCACTGCATTTGAATTGGTGTATATTCTTTGATTATATTTTGTGCCATTATATTCTTTGGTTATATTTTTCCCCATTACCTAAGACTGCTGATTTTTGACCACTTGACTCTACTGGCATTCTTTCATTCCCTGTCTTTAACATGGTCTGGCAGGCCCTAGACTATCTGTACCCACCCTCCTCAGCCTTTCGTCCTATTCCTTCTGTAGCCAAACTGGCCTCCTTTGCCATTTCATGAGCACATCAGACGCTCATTCCTTTGGGCCATTGCTCTGAGTTATTTCCTCTGTTTGGAATGTTCATTTCTAATATATCTGTTTAACTAAGCTCCTCGTCTTCTTCAGCTCTCTGCTCAAATCTCACCCTCCCAATGATATCTATCTTGACACCCTATTTAATTCTGCTTCTGTTTACATATACCAAACCCCCTATTTGCAATCTCTTTATTCTGCTCTTTATGTTTTTCTATACTATTTATCACCTTTGATATATTTTATAGTTTATTTGTTCATTGTCCTATCCCTAACCATGTGCCCCTAACCACTGAATCAATGCAGAATAGAATGGAAGCCACATAAGGGATGAAAGCAGAGATATCTGTCTCTTGTGTTCTTTTATGAATCCTAAATTTCTAAAACAGAGCCTAACAATAGTCACTTAGTGAACACACTTTAAAAACATTGAGTGAATAACTGTTATATATTCAACAATGTGCAGAAGGAAATGGCAACCCACTCCAGTATTATTGCCTGGAGAATCCCAGGGACAGAGGAGCCTGGTGGGCTGCCGTCGATGGGGTCACACAGAGTCAGACACCACTGAAGTAACTTAGCAGCTGCAGCAGCAGCATTCAACAATGAAACACTTGCTGGATGCAAATGAAATAGATCACTTGGCCATCCTAAGGAGTCTCACCCCAGATGGGAAGAAGAGCAAATAAAGACATCTATTGATGGAACACCATCTCTAGGTACACTGGGGAGGTGATGGTGAACAAAACCCTCATGTTGCTCACATTTTAATTAGTGATGAAGTTTACTCTTAGTGGAAAGTGTGTACTGATTAGTGATATATGTGTCTACAAGCGGGTGATGTAGGACGGTAGCTGTATGTGGTAGAAGGGTCAGAGAGGTTCCAGTAGGGGATGGCCCTGGGAAACTGAAGTCTGTGAGGTAGATTTTATGGGAAAGAACTTTCCAGACAAAGAGAACACTGTCTGTAGGTTTTGGTGTTTATTTCAAACAAAGTCCCTTACTTCTTGACTCTTGCCAGTGATACCTTCTGTCCTACCTGGCTCTACATTTGCTGTGAGAATTCTTCTTTAAACATAGATTCAGACTATAGGCTTTCTATGTACAAAAGCATTAAAACCAAAACTTTAAAGTAAGGACATTTTTACATAAAGTTGTCTGGATTCTCTTTAGAAATTTGATGAATGGACTATCCTGACTCACAGCCTTCTGCAGCCACAGCATGTTGGGAGGGAAATTGCTTGCCTATGTACCCTGGTCCCCAAACTTCAGGGGCTTCCCAGGTGGTGCTAGTGGTAAAGAGCCCACCAGCCAATGCAGGAAACATAAGAGACATAGGTTCAACCCCTGGGTTAGGAAGATCCCCTGGAGGAGGGCATGGCAATCCACTCCACTATTCTTGCCTGGAGAATCCCCTAGATAGGCTGTAGTTCATAGGTTTGCACAGAGTTGAAGCAACTTAGCATTCATAGCATTCCATCCTCAGGCTTCTGAGTTGTGAACTTTAGACTGAACTGGAGATAAAAACTTCCTCTCTGTGGTAGTTTCTTTTCGTGGTGTTTCTCCTTTCCATATATTCTTTGTGAAAATTCACTAAAGAGTGTGGGATTCTTGCTTCAACACTAGCTCTGTTCTTTGAGTAGATAGTGGTTAGCACAGTTAATCCACTTTAGAACTCCCTCTGAATCCAGGTTGCCATGGGGATGATGAATGTGTGTATGTATAGAGATATATCCATATATATTTAATGTAATAAACATGTAATTTATTTTTAAGTTAAAATAGACAATATTTCAGTTCAGTCATTCAGTCGTGTCCGACCCTTTGTGATCCCATGAATCACAGCATGCCAGGCCTCCCTGTCCATCATCAACTCCCGGAGTCCACCCAAATCCATGTCCATTGAGTCGGTGATGCCATCCAACAATCTCATCCTCTGTCGTCCCCTTCTCCTCCTGCGCTCGATCTTTCCAAGCATCAGGGTCTTTTCCAGTGAGTCAACTCGTCGCATGAGGTGGCCAAAGTATTGGAGTTTCAGCTTCAAAATCAGTCCTTCCAATGAACACCCAGAACTGATCTCCTTTAGGATGGGCTGGTTGAATCTCCTTGCAGTCCAAGGGACTCCAAAGAGTCTTCTCCAACAACACAGTTCAAAACCATCAATTCTTCGGCACTCAGCTTTCTTTATAGTCCAACTCTCACATCCATACATGACCATGGGAAAAACCAGAGCATTGACTAGACGGACCTTGGTTGGCAAAGTAATGTCTCTGCTTTTTAATATACTGTCTAGGTTGGTCATAACTTTCCTTCCAAGGAGTAAGCGTCTTTTAATTTCATGGCTGCAATCACCATCTTCAGTGAATTTGGAGCCCAGAAAAATAAAGTCTGACACTGTTTCCAATGTTTATCCATCTATTTCCCATGAAGTGATGGGACCAGATGCCATGATCTTAGCTTTCTGAATGTTGAGCTTTAAGCCAACTTTTTCACTGTCCTCTTTCACTTTCATCAGGAGGCTCTTTAGTTCTTCTTCACTTTCTGCCATAAGCGTGGTGTCATCTGCATATCTGAGGTTATTGATATTTCTCCCAGAATTCTGGATTCCAGCTTGTGCTTCCTCCAGCCCAGCATTTCTCATGATGTACTCTGCATAAAAGTTAAATAAGCATAGTGACAATATACAGCCTTGACGTACTCCTTTTCCTATTTGAAACCAGTCTGTTGTTCCCTGTCCAGTTCTAACTGTTGCTTCCTGACCTGCATACAGATTTCTCAAGAGGCAGGTCAGGTGTTCTGGTATGTCCATCTCTTTCAGAATTTTCCACAGTTTATTGTGATTCACATAGTCGAAGGCTTTGGCATAGACAAAGCAGAAATAGATGTTTTTCTGGAACTCTCTTGCTTTCTCCATGATCCAGCGGATGTTGGCAATTTGATCTCTGGTTCCTCTTTTCTAAAACCAGCTTGAACAACTGGAAATTCACGGTTCACATATTGCTGAAACCTGGCTTGGAGAATTTTAAGCATTACTTTGCTAGCGTGTGAGATGAGTGCAATTGTGCGGTAGTTTGATCATTCTTTGGCATTGCCTTTCTTTGGGACTGAAATGAAAACTGACCTTTTCCAGTCCTGTGGCCACTGCTGAGTTTTCCAAATTTGCTGGCATATTGAGTGCAGCACTTTCACAGCATCATCTTTCAAAATTTGAAATAGCTCCACTGGAATTCCATCACCTCCACTACCTTTGTTCATAGTGATGCTTCCTAAGGCTCACTTGACTTCACATTCCAGGATGTATGACTCTAGGTGAGTGATCACACCATCATGATTATCTGGCTCATGAAGATCTTTTTTGTACAGTTCTTCTGTGTATTCTTGCCACCTCTTAATATCTTCTGCTTGTTAGGTTCCTACCATTTCTGTCCTTTATTGAGCCCATCTTTGCATAAAATGTTCCCTTGGTATCTCTAATTTTCTTGAAGAGATCTCTAGTCTTTTCCACTCTATTGTTTTCCTCTATTTCTTTGCATTGATCTCTGAGGAAGGCTTTCTTACCTCTCCTTGCTATTCTTTGGAACTCTGCATTCAAATGTGTATATCTTTCCTTTACTCCTTTGCTTCTCACTTCCCTTCTTTTTGCAGCTATTTGTAAGGCCAGACATTATTACAGTGAAATTAAAATGAATTCCTTTAGACTGTTTTATATCTAAAAAAAGCAAATTGGAATTTGGTTATATTCCACTGTAATGTAGTACCAGAAGTTTGTGTTTTTATTATTATTAACTGACATATAATGACTGCTCATTCTGGGTTGGGTTCATGCATTATCTAAGTTAATGCATGAAGGTTTAAAATGTATTATCTAAGTTAATGTCATAACTCTGGAGCAGATCTTATTATCCACATTCTGTAGATTAGGAAGCTGATGATCAAACAGCATAAATAAAATTAGCTAACATTTTACATTTAGAAAGGTTCAGAAGAGTTCTGTGCATCCCTTCCACTCCAGCCAAACAATAGGCCTGTTTAAAAAACAAAACAAATTATGACTATTTAGCTACTAATAGTCTAATAGTTAATAACTCATTTTTAGTTTTTAAAACATGTCCCCATTATACATTGTTTCATTTGTTTGCTTTTGAGAAAAGAATAATAAACACTAATGGAAACAGTGTCAGACTTTGTATTTTTTATAAATATCCAAAATCACTGCAGATGCTGATTGCAGCCATGAAATTAAAAGACGCTTACTCCTTGGAAGGAAAGTTATGACCAACCTAGATAGTATATTAAAAAGCAGAGACATTACTTTGCCAACAAAGGTCCATCTAGTCAAGGCTATGGTTGTTCCAGTGGTCATGTATGGATGTGAGAGTTGGACTGTGAATAAAGCTGATCGCCGAAGAATTGATGCTTTTGAACTGTGGTGCTGGAGAAGACTCTTGAGAGTCCCTTGGACTGCAAGGAGATCCAACCAGTCCTTTCTAAAGAAGACCAGTCCTGGGTGTTCATTGGAAGGACTGATGTTGAAGCTGAAACTCCAATACTTTGGCCACCTCATGCGACAAGTTGACTCACTAGAAAAGACTCTGATGCTGGGAAGGATTGGGGCGGGAGGAGAAGGGGACGACAGAGAATGAGATGGCTGGATGGCATCACCGAGTCGATGGACATGAGTTTGAGTGTACTCCGGGAGTTGGTGATGGACAGGGAGGCCTGGCGTGCTGTGATTCAAGGGGTCGCAAAGAGTCGGACACGACTGAGCGACTGAACTGAACCGAACTGAACTAGTGTTTATTATCCACCATTTACGTTCTATAGAGCAGTTGTTGAAACTTCAGTAGAGAATTTGGGTGTTCTTTTGCATTTCTTTATTAACAATATTTTTTAAATGAAATTGCTGTGGTGCTGTGCTGGTATTTGTTTAAAGATTTAATGACTATATTAGGCTTTGTTCATGAAACAGCCAATGTTTAATCTGGTTAATGCTATATCAGTTTGACTTCTTTTTTCTTTGCTACTTTGATCTTACACTTTACTCATGGTATTTAATTAGATTAAATTTGGCACATTAACTCTTGTACAAATTAATTGATTCTCCAACAAAAGGCTTTTGTTTTCTTGTCAACTCTTTGATGTCTCAACAAAATTGGTTATCATTGCATCCCCGAGCTAATTATTTTAAGAGTGGAGTGGTGATTTCCCAATATCTATTGTATGAATAGAGATTGATAATGACCATTTAAAACTTCAAGCTGTAGATTTAAAGGTGCTATAATTATCGTCATTAATTTGGATAGTACTTAGTTATGGTACAGCATAATTTTTGGTTCTTTAGGCAAAAAAATGGATGTTACAGCCTAAAATCTATGAAAGGTAGGGTATTCTTGTTTTAATTTGCATATACATCATACATGGTTTTATAAAATGGTTATCATATAGAATGTCAAAATGGAATACATGAATTTTGGTCTAATAAGAAAAAAATTCAGTTCAGAAAAATTGCAAAATTAAAAGGAAGAAAAAGCTACAGTAGGTTAATTCAGCATGTACTAAAAATGCTTAAGAACTGAGGTGATCATCATTTCTACTTCAAGAAGATACCTCACATGTTTTGAATTATGATAATTTACATTTCACAAAAATAATACCTTGATAGCTTTTTGTTCTTTATAAAGTCAGTCTCCACAATCCCCTTTAATTACTTTAATTTTTCATGAATCCTGGGTAAACATTCCTCTTACTTACTACAAAACTGTACCCAAAATATTGATGGAAACTCCATACAAGGATGTAATGAGGGTTCAGCTCCATGTTTAACAATAATTTAACAGCGTATCTTTTAAATTCAATCAACATTTGTTAAGTACCTTCAATATCTAGATACTGCATAAGCTTTGAAGAAACAATATGATAAAAAGTGGGGAAAGATAGACATGTAAGTAAATGTGTAAATGTAGAAGAGACTATGAGAAACTTTGATAGTTTATCATCAGAACACATTGGAAAGGGCGTCATTCAAGCTGGGCCAGGAAATAAGAAATCCGGAAGAAAAGACGATTCATGAAGTGAATGTTAAAGAGGGTAAATAGCACTTCACCTCTCAACTCCCCAAAAGTGATCAGGTTTGATGGGTGGGTGAGGAAGTTGTTCAAATGACCTAAGTATCTAAATAAATAAGAAACCAATGAAGCATTATAATTATTTGGTCCTGTGTATAATTTATGATGAAAGCAAATAGCAAAATGTAAAAATAGAACAAGGTAGAGGAAGTGATTCATTCCAACAGGAAGGCAACAGGAAAACTTAACTTCCCTTCAAAAAAATCAGATTAAAAAATTAATTAACTTAATCTTCCTCATTATATTGAATACTTTTTTAAAAAAGACTTATTTATTTTTATTTTTGGCTGTGCTGAGTCTTTGTTGCTGTACAGGCTTTTCTCTAGTTGTGGGGAGTGGGGACTACTCTTCATTGTGGTGCACGAGCTTCTCATTGAGGTGGATTCTCTTGTTGCAGAGCACAGGCTTCAGTAGTTGCAGTGTGTGGGCTTAGTAGTTGTGGCTCCCAGGGTTTAGAGAATGGGATCAGCAGTGTGGTGCACAGGCTCAGCAGTTGTGGTACATAGGCTTAGTTGCTCCACGGCATGTGGGATCTTTGGGGACCATGGAACCAACCAGTGTGCCTTGCATTTCAAGGCAGATTCTTGACCACTGGACCATGAGGGAAGCCCCTGAATACTTCTTTACCATTTTTTTCCCCAGCAATTTATAGCAATGTAAGGAAAGGGTAAGACTGTAAAATAAATGGACTATTCTGATTATGTTGCCTTTGCAGAATTAGTTCTGGAAATCTGCAGTTGTATAGAATACTTCCAAAGAGAATCTGTCCATAAAATTACAGCCTAATTTCATAGTTACCTTAGTTGTCTTGCACTTGTGGCTGCTAGTAGTAATGGGACCTATTCAATGTATATATATTGTGTGGAGAAAAAAAGGTAGGAAATGTGGAAATTCTTAAAACAGCACCCTTCCAGACAGTTCAGAAAGACAGATTTATAGTGAGTCACTCTATTATAGAACTGTTCTGTTCAGTCACTCAGTCGTGTCCGACTCTTTGCGACCCCGGGGACTGTAGCCTACCAGGCTTCTCCATCCATGGGATTCTCCAGGCAAGAATACTGGAGTGGGTTACCATTTCCTTCTCCAGGGGATCTTCCCGACCCAGGGATCGAATCCGGGTCTCCCGCATCGGAGGCAGACGCGTTAACCTCTGAGCCACCAGGGAAGCCCAGGTGGTGACTAATTCACAGAGGTCCCAGTCAAGACTGAGGTTTCCCCCTATGATAAGCCCTGGAGAGACTGTGTCCAACATGACACTCTGACTGACTACAGTGTCATAATGTCACACTGTATTTTGATATAGTCATATTAGTGTGGATTATCATTTCGCTCTCTGTTTTCCTTTAAAATTCATGGAATCCTACATGCAATAACAGGATGGTGGTTGGAGTAGAGTGGAAAGATGTGTATAGGAAATAGAAAAAGTATATCACAGAAGACTCGAAAGATAATCTCCATCTTTATCAGCTTTTAGCCAATCAAAGTAAAATTTGATATGAGATCACCTTTAAGATGTTACATTTCATAGTGTTTTAGATACTAAGATGATTACTTTGGAATCACAGAACTGATGTAGAAGCCTGGCTTGCCATTTGATGGTCTTGCAGGATTTACTTCATTCTGGGGCCTCCTTTTCCTCATCAGGAATGATGAAGATATGAGCAAAGCCCTCATAGCTAGAGAATATGGTAGAAACAGGATAAGACTTGCAGCACATTTGGCACAGAATCCAACATCTGGTGGATGCAACTGTGGATTTTATTATTTTTGTTGATGACAGTGGTGTTAGTATTCTTGCAATGACCTACTCCCAGAGGAACAAGGAGGCCTTCAAGAGCTGTAAACTACAGATGGCAGTGGCACTTCCAGATGAGTCCAACCCTGGGATTATGGAATGCGGATTAATTGAGTGAGGGCTATTGCCTCTTGCCCTAGGGTATTCTCAACCTTCTCTTGACACAGTGAATTGAACACCAAGTGAAAAATCCAAGCAACAATCCCCTTTGGTGTGAGGTGAAGGAAGGCCTTGCTAATGCTGAGTTTAATAGTTAATTTTATTTGTAATACTTCTGTTGCTATCTCTGGGGAAGAGTTAGCACATGTCCAGAAACGGTAGAAGAGGAATTTGGAGTCTTTTACAGTCACACTCATGGAGTTAGAAACATGCCCACCCGGCCCTGCAGTGGTGCAGAGTGTGCATTTGTCACATGCCAGAATATATTGGCTTGGCCAAAAAGTTCATTTGGGTTTTCCCATAGCATCTTATGGAAAAAATCCAAATGAACTCTTAGGCCAGTCTACCCAATGAACAGTCTGTAAAGTGAATCCGTGTTTTCATTTTTATTTTTCCACAAAATTTGCTGATCTTTACCAGGGAGTAAGATGCCATGGCTTTACTATTGAACTAAATTAAGCTAAAATGAGTCAAACCTGAGCAAATCTCTATAATTTCCTAAGGAATTAAAAAAAAAAAAAAAAAACTGGCAACTTGCAGAAAATCTTCCTTTTTCCCTCTGAGAGGAAATAGAAATACCTGCTGCCAAGAAACTACTCACTTTACATAAAATTATGGCCAAAATGAGACCATTTTCCCAGGATGAATTGTTAAAATCGCTTTGTTGGTTTCATATAGTCATGGTGTTGACATCTGTGGATCACCTTTACTTCATTTTAATTTTTTCCAACCTTTTATTTATAGCTGCTTTAGTACTAACTGGGATTTTACCAATGCAAGGGAAGGATTAAGTTTCTTTTATAAAGAAACACAGGTTGAAGGAAATGACATCTTTAATGCTGCTTTCATTTATTTTTCATCTCCGATGTTTCTGCTCTATCTCCCTGAACATATTCATTAGGAGTCAACTAAGGACCTCTATTAAGATTTCTTAGTCAGGACAATTTGATTGCTATATGCAAACAATCTTATAAGATTTGTATGTTCATATACGTGCCATTCATATTAATGTATGTATCTCTTTGGCTTAGATTTAATATTCAAATTCATGTCAGCATGTATCTCTGAAGTGATTCGGATGAAAATATACAAGCAGATTTATTTCTATTGCGTTCCTGCCTTAATATGGTGATAGAATACTTCTTTCAAAGACTATGTCTCTAATACTGCTTACACTTTGGTGACGGTTGTCCAGTTTGTATTCAGTTGTTTGGCCTGAAAAATGTTAAGGAACATGGATTTGACATAATTTTACTAGAACTCTAACTCTGTCCTCTTAAGTCCATTTAACATAAATGGACGTCATGGAGACAGAGCACCAGAATGGCCTTTCTTTACCTATATATTGCATGACTTTTTTCTTCAAACCCTACTCATACAACACAGGTTAACATAAACACAGAGGAAAAACCGTTCCAAGTTTCCCAGAAATCCAGTGCACTGGATGGTAACAGAGTCACTAGCATTTAGCGAATTCTAGGTAGGCCAAATATTCCACTGAGTGATTGATATGTATTGACTCATTTAGCCTTCAGAACAACCCTATGAGGTAGATAGTTATTTTATCAGCAAGACAGCTGAGGCCCAGAGGGTTAAAGTATCTTGCCCATGGTCATCGTATCCACTGGCTTCCACAGCCAGAATTAAATTAACTGGTTGTATTAGTTTCCTATTGCTGCTAAAATGAATTGCCACTAACTCTATTGCTTAAACAACAGAAATGTAAATGTATTATCTTACAGTTCCAGAGCATAGAAATCCAAAATGCCAAAATGAATCTTACTAGGCTAAAATCAAGGGCTTGGCAGGGCTGTGTTCCTTTCTGGAGCTTCTTGGGGAGATTTTATTTATTTTTTACAGCTTCTTAAGGCTTCCAGTAATCTTTTGCATATGGCCCCTTTCTGTTTTCAAAACCAGCAGTGGCCCACAGTCTCTCACGTCATGGCACTGCTTCTCTCCTGACTCCATCTTCCTCTTTTAAGGACGCATGTAATTATATTGGGCTCACCTAAATAACCTAGGACAATTTCTTTAAGGTCAGCTGATTCAAAAACAGATGATTTCATCATCTACAACCTTGATTCCACTTTGTCTTATAGCATTCACAGGTTCTGAGATTAGGAAGCGGACACGTTAGGGAGTTCATTTTTCTGCCTAACACAGGGTTATTGATTATAGCAGGGACATTTCCTTTATTGAGGTTTTTGAATAAAATTCACAAGTTAATTTTACTATCTCCAGTGCATTCTAGCTATATGGGAGAAGGCATTTGTTTTAAGTTAAGAAGCAAGATTTAAAACTAAAGTTCCTATTAAAGCAACTTACCTAAGAAGTGATGCCAGGAAAAAATAGATGTGGAAGTGAGGAAATGGGAAGAGGTGAAGGAACACAAGCAAGGGAGTCATATGAAGCAAAGTCACAGGGAGCATAAAGTTGGTTCAGTCCTGCAGGGAAAGATCTGGAAACAGTGTGGGTCATACTTCAAAACTGCACTGCACTGATTGAGGACAGAAGGATTGGAGTAGTTGTACCCCTGCAACCTACTCATTGATTCAGACTATCGTCCCAGAGTAAATCCCCTGGCATTTCCTGATTACAGACAAATAGATTACTGCTGCCCAAGGGCATCCCTCCCTTAAGAAGACCCAACTTTGGGTTTTGAGGAGGGAAAATTCATCATGAGCCTATGGGCACTACACTGGTAAAAAGAGACCCAAGAGGAAATGCACAGAGCACCACTGGTATCTGGTACAATATTGAACTGTTTCTACTCACCTGCTTACCTTCCCATATCATATTAGTATGAAAAGATTTCAATACCAAATAATAGCACTTCCCTTTATTTTTGCTGATGGAAATAAGAAGCTACAAAAGTAACTATAGAACCCAGCTGCTTATTAATAGGCATTCATTTATTTATTCATGGAATCAAATCATTTAAAAATGTCTATTTATATGTAATTATTTGCCAGGTGTGTTGAATCAGAATAGTCGCTTCCTTCAAGATAGCACCAGAAAGACAAATTGTTCAAGAAAATTTAGATTAAAATATAAGACATTAAATTCAGTATTCTGTGAAATGATTCACTCAGTAACTCCTGTAGCTTTTCAAAATGCAGAGCAGCCAGTGGGGTGTGGAGAAGCTCAATGACATCTTCAGGTCCAAACCAGTGATCTTAGTACCTATCTCCAGGGACTTCTGGTGAAGAGTAAATGCACTAATGCAATTGAGCACTGTTGGCATAGTGCTAGAATGAGGTAACTGTTCAGTAAAATTTAGCAGAATCTAATTAAGTTGAATGTTTGTGTTTAGCTCAAATTTGGTCTGCATTTTCATAGAAATCTGTATGTAGGTAGTTTAGGAGAAATGTCAGTAATATTAATAAAGGAATATTAAATGAATTTAAAAGTCTCATTCATTATGCAAAATATCATCTGGATGGTCATTCGTTTTAAGTCACCAGTTGAGTCAATAAAATGTATATTTTAGAATTTATGTATTTTTCTAGGTATTTCTCAGGATCAGGAAAAATAAGTCTAGAAAAAAATAAAAATTAGCCTTTAATTTGTGACCTAATGAGCTATCCTATACCATAACTTTAAAAATATATGTATAGTTCATAAATTATTATGTCAACTCAGAACTAATTACATTCTAACTCAAATTTAAAATTAAACATAAATCCTGAATTTTTAGCTGGCCTGCTCTGAAATACTAAATAACTATGTTTTCATATTTATTTTTAGTGTGTGTGCATGTGTATTTACCTATATATATAGTATATACATTTTTTCAAATGATTTGTTCACATTGTTCACATTGCTTTAGCACTGAATGTCATGTTAGCTATCAAATAAATAATGAAGTAATAAATAAAACATGATTCTCTGAAGGAATGATTTAATGATAATATTTTAACTGTTAAAAGACTGTGCTATACAGTGAGTCATAAAGGAAGACATTTGGGATGGTTAAAAATTGATGTCACCTTATATTTATAAGCATCAAAGTACAGTGTCCACTGCCATGCAATCCCAATATCTTTCAACATTGCTTAATCCTTTCCCTGATGAAATGACTTACCATTTGCTGAGGTCTTAAGTTGTTTATCCTCTGTCATCCCCTTCTCCTCCTACCCACAAACCCTCCCAGCATCAGTGTCTTTTCCAGTGAGTCAGCTCTTCCCATGAGGTGGCCAAATTATTGGAGTTTCAGCCTCAGCATCAGTCCTTCCAATGAACACCCAGGACTGATCTCCTTTAGGATGGACAGGTTGGATCTTCTTGCAGTCCAAGGGACTCTCAAGAGTCTTCTCCAACACTACAGTTCAAAAGCATCAATTCTTTGGCGATCAGCTTTCTTCACAGTCCAACTCTCACATCCATACATGACCACCGGAAAAACCATAGCCTTGACTAGACGGACCTTTGTTGGCAAAGTAATATCTCTGCTTTTTAATATGCTATCTAGGTTGGTCATAACTTTCCTTCGAAGGAGTAAGCATCTTTTAATTTCATGGCACAATCACAATCCACAGTGATTTTGGAGCCCAAAAAATAAAGTCTGACACTGTTTCCACTGTTTCCCATCTATTTCCCATGAGTGATGGGACCAGATGCCATGATCTTTGTTTTCTGAATGTTGAGCTTTAAGCCAACTTTTTCACTCTCCTCTTTCACTTTCATCAAGAGGCTCTATAGTTCCTCTTCACTTTCTGCCATAAGTGTTATTGATATTTCTCCCGGCAATATTGATTCCAGCTTGTGCTTCATCCAGCCCAGCATTCCTCATGATGTACTCTGCATAAAAGTTAAATAAGCAGGGTGATAATATACACCCTTGACGTACTCCTTTTCCTATTTGGAACCAGTCTGTTGTTCCATGTCCAGTTTCAACTGTTGCTTCCTGACCTGCATATAGGTTTCTCAAGCGGCAGGTCAGGTGGTCTGTTATTCCCATCTCTTTCAGAATGTTCCACAGTTTATTGTGATCCACACAGTCAAAGGCTTTGGCATAGTCAATGAAACAGAAAACTCTCTTGCTTTTTCTATGATCCAGCAGATGTTGGCAATTTGATCTCTGGTTCCTTTGCCTTTTCTAAAACCTGCTTGAACATCTGGAAGTTCACGGTTCACGTATTGCTGAAGCCTGGCTTGGAGAATTTTGAGCATGACTCTACTAGCGTGTGAGATGAGTGCAATTGTGTGGTAGTTTGAGCATTCTTTGGCATTGCCTTTCTTTGGGATTGGAATGAAGACTGACCTTTTCCAGTCCTGTGGCCACTGCTGAGTTTTCCAAATTTGCTGGCATACTGAGTGCAACACATTCACAGCATCATATTTTGGATTTGAAATAGCTCAATTAGAATTCCATCACCTCCACTAACTTTGTTCATAGTGATGCTTTCTAAAGCCAGCTTGACTTCACATTCCAGGATGTTTGGCTCTAGGTGAGTGATCACACCATCGTGATTATCTTGGTCATGAAGATCTTTTTTGTACAGTTCTTCTGTGTATTCTTGCCACCTCTTCTTAATATCTTCTGCTTCTGGAGAAGGGCACAACAGAGGATGAGATGGCTGGATGGCATCACCGACTCAATGCACATGAGTTTGGGTGAACTCCGGTAGATGGTGATGGACAGGAAGGCCTGGTGTTCTGCAATTCATGGGGTCGCAAGGAGTCAGACACGACTGAACAACTGAACTGAACTGGGGAATAATTCACCCTAGATTACTGCATATATACCTAATATATCATAAAAGTAAGACCTAAGAAGAGCATATTATTTCCAAGTAGTATCCAAAAACAAACTCAAGAAGATTTATAAGAACAAAAATCACCCACCATCCAACAAGGTAAAAGTCACTGTTTCTGACTTCTAATTGAGGATTGCCAGGTATTCAATGAATCAGGGAAACACAGTCCCTAATGAGTGACTGAACTGAACTGAGCTGAATAAGGAGAATAATCAGTCTATCAAAATAGTCAAAGAACTGAGACAGATGTGAAAATTAGCAAAGATTTCAAAATAATTGTTTTAAGTGTATTCTACGTATTCAAAAAGTTGACACATGGAAGATATCAAAAAGACTCAAATAGAACTTCTAAATGTGAAAAATACATTTTTGATGAAAAATACTGTGGAATTTAGGATATATTAAACATTCCCGTGGTCATGTATGGATGTGAGTGTTGGACTGTGAAGAAAGCTGATCGCCGAAGAATTGATGCTTTTGAACTGTGGTGTTGGAGAAGACTCTTGAGAGTTCCTTGGACTGCAAGGAGATCCAACCAGTCCATTCTAAAGGAGATCAATCTTGGGTGTTCATTGGAAGGACTGATGCTAAAGCTGAAACTGCAATACTTTGGCCACCTCATGCGACGAGTTGACTCACTGGAAAAGACTCTGATGCTGGGAAAGGTTGGGGGCGGGAGGAGAAGGGGACGACAGAGAATGAGATGGTTGGATGGCATCACCGACTCTGTGGACATGGGTTTGAGTGAGCTCCAGGAGTTGGTGATGGACAGGGAGGCCTGGCGTGCTGTGATTCATGGGGTCGCGGAGAGTCGGACACGACTGAGCGACTGAACTGAACTGAACTGAACTGAAACATGGCAGAGACATTACTTGGCCAATGAAGATCTCTCTAGCCAAGGCTATGGTTTTACCAGTAATCATGTATGGATGTGGGAGTTGGACTATAAAGAAAGCTGAGCGTAGAAGAATTGATTCTTTTGAACTGTGGTGTTGGAGAAGACTCTTAAGAGTCCCTTGGACTGCAAGGAGATCCAACCAGTCCGTCCTAAAAGAGATCAGTCCTGGGCATTCATTGGAAGGACTGATGTTGAAGCTGAAACTCCAATATTTTGGCCACCTGATGCGAAGACCTGACTCATTGCAAAAGACCCTGATGCTGGGAAAGATTGAGGGCAGAAGGAGAAGGGGACGACAGAGGATGGGATGGTTAGATGGCATCACCGACTCAATGGACATGGGTTTGGGCGGGCTCTTGGAAGTTGGTGATGGACAGGGAGGTCTGGCATGCCGTGATTCATGGGTCGCAAAGAATCAGACATGACTGAGCGACTGAACTGAACTGAACTGTAATTGTTTATGAACAAAATATTTCTTATCATGCTGGAGGGCAGAAGAAGGAAAGTATTAATGAGACTGCCTGTGCTGAACCTTTTTATTATTTGACATTGTTTTAATAAGTTTTTTATTATGACATGAAGAAAAAACTTGAAAAACAGGGAATGTGTGTATATATATATTATATAATATGTGTGTGCATATATATATATATATACACATAAACATATAATAGATTTTCTTCCTGTAAGACATAGTCCAAGAATTGAAAATATCTTAACCTGAGATAGGTCATCATATTCATTATTCACTTAATTTACCACCACTCTGTTAATAGTAACAAATTTGATAAAATTAAAGTATATCAACCTTTTTGGAGTTTAATTCTTCTATATACCTATTTGTGAGCTCTTGAATTTCAGAATCCAACCACAAATATGTAATATTCTTCTTTGCTTTCCAGGAAGACTATGAAAATCTAAATATATTTTTAATTTCACTTGACTAGAGGTCGTATCCACTTTCATTTAATTCATACTGATATTTTTTTTTAAGTTTGACAAAAATCACCATGGATAACTAAATGGAGGCTGCACAGTTGCTATTTTAAGAACCAGTAAAAAGTTTTTCTCATTTATGCTTTCTTAAAATCATATAAGGAGGAACTCATCAAATTTATATGCAAAGTAGAATGTTGTTTTATTGTTTAGTGAAGTTAAGAGACAATAGCTTTCCTTTATTACCAACAGGAAGAAACACATGTCTGTATCTAAATTGTCTTCAATTGCAGAAGAAAGAAATTACAGTGCATATAAAAACACTCCATATTAATATTTTTAGGCTTCTGAATCATTTGTGGTTTACGGTTGGTTCTTCTTGAACACTTTCAGGAAGTTGATGAGAGGTAGACTTGATCTGTTTTGAAACTTAAGTTGTGGTAAGAATGAGATAATAAGCCTGAGGTGCCATGTGGAATTAAGGTATCAGTCATGTCATTAAGTTATCTGTGGCTTTGCAGCATGTAGCAGAGTACTATGCAGAATTGCAACAGAGGGTAGACTAGAGCCCTGAGCTCTTCTTTTAGTTCCGAACTTTGAAATCATCCAGAGAGGTGAACATTCACTATTGTTTGTCTGTCTGTGTTTCAATATTTCTTTTTAAAATAGCAGTGAAATAATAGAGTCTCCAAACTACTAGGGGTCCAGCATGGAACTAAGCATGTTGGAGACAAAAAAAATCCATCAGTATGACTTGTTTCTTAACTAAGGTTGCCAGATAAAACATGGGACATCCAGTTACATGTGAATATCAGATAAACAGTGAATTTTCTTAGTATAAAGTTTTCCCATGTAACTTTTTCTAAATCTGTATTTTTAATTGCTATATTTGAAACTATCTTCCTCCAGAAACTCACAGGTTACTAAGAGAAATAACTTACATATAGTAAATCCTTAAGGAGTAGCATAATACAGCAGGTTAGCAAGTTCTAAATTGTGTAGTTTAGGTCAGAACTTCATAGTTTTTGTTTTGTTAAGTTTTGTTTTGTTTTTTCTCCTGTGGCACAATTTATAGATGGCCCTAGTGAGAAGCATTAAGGTTTGTAGAATAAATTTTGAGTTATGGTAGTTCCTGGTTATTTCTTCCATTTCTTTTCATTCAGGAAAGCCAATGTAAAAACACCTAATGAGAGTGTCTTTATTATCAAAATGATCCTGAAGCTATTCTAGTCTATGTATCCTTAAAATTAAATTTCAAAAGTACCTTTCATCTGATCCAAAGAGCCGACTCATTGGAAAAGTCCCTGATGTTGGGAAAGAACAAAGACAAAATGAGAATGGGGAGGCAGAGGATGAGAAGGTTATATAACATCACTGACTTAATGGACATGAATTTGAGCAAACTCCAGGAGACAGAGGAGCCTGGCATGCTGCAGTCTGTGTGACTGCAAAGTATCAGCCAGAAATGAGTGATTGAACAACAACCTTTTAGCTATTATTAGTAACAAATTACTTGCACACCAAATTTTGTCACATTAACTCGTGTATTGTTAAGAAACCTTGTGTTATCTTTATTATTTTTTTAAATTTTTGGCCATGCCGTGGGGCATTCGAGATCTTAGTTCTCTGACCAGGGATGGAACCCATGCCCCCTATAGTGAAAGCACAGTTTTAACCACTGGACCACTAGGGAAGTCCCCTCACATTGTCTTTAGATGTCATGAGATGTCCTGATACTCGCAAAGCCAGCATGGATCAGAGGAGTTGGGAAAAGTATCTTTGGAGAAACTGAATTTGAATGAGGTCTTGGAAGCAGAGAGAGAATACAATTAAGTAGCAGAGTGTGAAAATTTTGCAACTGATACACAAGGGTAGCCAATTCCCAGCCAATAAAATGACCAGAGCAAGAGTTTACCTAAAAATAGAAATACCTGCTCAGCTCCCTCAAGTCACTGAAAATCAATGGAAGGATTACCTCAAAAATCTTCTTTTATAAAGCAGTGCATTTTAGATAAAGACTTAAACCATTGGGAAAGACACAGCTGTGTCTTCCTAAGTATTCACAGCTTCTTTTTTTCTCTGTTCTGTTGTATTTTAATTGCTAAACAGCATTTAAGAAATTAGATTTATAACAAAATTAAACTGTTAAATATTTTAAATTCTCCAATGAGTTGGAGAGTTTGAGAAATGACATTTTTATGTAAAGCCTGCAGAGCAGCGAGAGTTATTTGGGAAACTTTCTCTAACCTCCAGAGTGTCTCCAAGTATTTACAATGTCATGAACAAGATTATTATTTATTTTTCAAAATAATCTCTATAAATAATCACTTGAACTTTTAAAATGTTGCACTTTATCTCCTATCTCAATATTCTAAATAGCTGGTCTGGGAAATATCGAAACGATCTTAAAAATAGCAGCTGTTTAACAACATGACAATGTTTTGGTAACTTCTTATTATGTAAAATAATGAAGCTCAGGACTTGGGAGTCTGTTGGCCATAGATTTTCATCATCAGTGTGTTGCTTTCCAGTCTTGCCTTTGGGTATTATTTGTCAGTTCAAAAATTCTGCTGCTGCTAAGTCACTTCAGTCATGTCTGACTCTGTGCGACCCCATAGATGGCAGCCTACCAGGATCCCCGTCCCTGGGATTCTCCAGGCAAGAACACTGGAGTGGATTGCCATTTCCTGCTCCAATGCATAAAACTGAAAAATGAAAGTGAAGTCGCTCTGTCGTGTCCGACTCTTAGCGACTCCATGGACTGCAGCCTACCAGGCTCCTCCATCCATGGAATTTTCCAGGCGAGAGTACTGGAGTGGGGTGCCATTGCCTTAGAAAATTCTGCTGCTTATTGCTAATCCAACTTGGAAACCATAAGTAAGATAGAAAATACGATTTACCATGTGAAGTAGAATATGGCTGTCAAATCACCTAGACTATATCAAAACAATAAAAATGTATTACAAAATGAGTAAATTTCCACAGTATAGCATGGATCTACCTAATTGTTGCACATGTCTGGGTTCTCGTGGTTATTTTAGAACATTCCTGTTTTTTTTTTTTTAATTATACACACATGCATACACACCAGCTAAATATTTGTATGTATTAACCTTATATTACAGAGGGGAGGTGAAGGTTCAGAGTTTGAATGCTAGCCTGATATCCTGGAACTAGTATGGAAAGTAACAAAATACTGAGTTTTTCTGATTTCATATATATTCCTTCTTACATGCCGTCTTTCTTTTTGAACTCTTGAAGAGAATTTAGATGTTGAAATATCCATTAGCAAAATGAAATTATATCACTGAAGTCATAGACATGCAAGAGGTAACCAATTATAATCCCTATAATAGCTGGTAAAATAACTGTTTTCAGAGATCTCTGTCTGACCCCTGCAATGTCCACCATGATGATACAGAAACACTCTAGTCCGTGTTTCATCTTCAAACAATGCCCTGGCAAAGATGCCTAGATGTGGTTTGCTTAGGAGTTGGTCCAAATATCACTACCCTAGTGGATCAGATTTTGCTTCGTCATTTGTGATGTGGCTAATCATTTCTTTTTCCTTCTACTATAAATAAGCATGGCAAAAGAACAACTGGTCTATTTTTCTTTCAATTGTATTTACTATATTGTTCTAAATCTAAAGTTTGGCGCTGGCCCATTTTACAGGTTAAAGTTTATGAAAAGTTGCCTTTCAAACATATACATAATCCATTTACATAATTTTTTTCTCAGGTAGCTGGTGGCTTAGATGGTGAAGAATCTGCCTGCAGTGCAGGAGACCCAGGTTGATCCCTGGGTCAGGAAAATTCTCCTGGAGAAGGAAATGGCTAACCACTCCAGTATACTTGCCTGGAGAACTTCATGGACAGAGGAGCCTGGTGGGCTACAGTCCATGGGGCTGCAAAGACTTGGACACAATTGAGAGACTAACACTTTCCATTTCGTAATGATACCAGAGGTGTCTAAAGTGAAATTTTATATTATATTTGAGGAAAAAGGATAGAGTTAGTGAGTATGTAATACAAACTTGTAATTCAGAAAGTCATCACAAATCCCAGAGGGAAAGTGGCTAGGAACAGGATCAAGAAATTCAGAGTGATAGTAGGTGGATTCTAGAAACCATGTTATTTTCCTGAACATAACTTTGAGATACTCCTTTGTTTTCCTACTTCACTGTTTTCCTAATAGGATAGCTGTAGCTTCTAAAAATGTTTCTATCAAACCAGATAAGTATACAATGGGCTTATTTTTCTGTTTTATTTTCTTGATCGGAAAAATATATGATTTGACCTCCTGGTCATCTGGAGAAAGGAAATTAGTGAACACATACCATTTATTTAGGGCTTCCCAGGTGGCGCTAACACTGGTCATAGCAAACACCCTCTTTCAACAACCCAAGAGAAGACTCTACACAAGGAAATCACCAGATGGTCAACACCGAGATCAGACTGATTATTCTTTGCAGCCAAAGATGGAGAGCTCTATACAGTTAGCAAAAACAAGACCGGGAGCTGACTGTGGCTCAACTCATGAACTCCTTCTTGCCAAATTCAGACTTAAATTGAAGAAAGTAGAGAAAACCACTAGACCATTCAGATATGACCTAAGTCAAATCCCTTATGATTATACAGTGGAAGTGAAAAATAGATTTAAGGGGCTAGATCTGATAGATAGAGTGCCTGATGAACTATGGAAGGAGTTCGTGACATTGTACAGGAGACAGGGATCAAGACCATCCCCATGGAAAAGAAATGCAAAAAAGCAAAATGGCTGTCTGAGGAGGCCTTACAAATAGCTGTGAAAAGAAGAGAAGCAAAAAGCAAAGGAGAAAAGGAAAGATGTAAGCATCTGAATGCAGAGTTCCAAAGAATAGCAAGGAGAGATAAGAAAGCCTTCCTCAGTGATCAGTGCAAAGAAATAGAGGAAAACAACAGAATAAGAAAGACTAGAGATCACTTCAAGAAAACTAGAGATACCAAGGGAACATTTCGTGCAAATTTGGGCTCGATAAAGGACAGAAATGATATGGAGCTAACAGAACCAGAAGATATTAAGAAGAGGTGGCAAGAATACAGAGAAGAATTGTACAAAAAAGATCTTCATGACCAAGATAATCACGATGGTGTGATCACTGACCTAGAGCCAGACATCTTGGAATGTGAAGTCAAGTGGGCCTTAGAAAGCATCACTACGAACAAAGCTAGTGGAGGTAATGGAATTCCAGTTGAGCTATTTCAAATCTAAAATATGATGCTGTGAAAGTGCTGCACTCAATATCCCAGCAAATTTGGAAAACTCAGCAGTGACCACAGGACTGGAAAAGGTCAGTCTTCATTCCAATCCCAAAGAAAGGCAATGCAAAAGAATGCTCAAAACTGCCGCACAATTGCACTCATCTCACACGCTAGTAAAGTCATGCTGAAAATTCTCCAAGCCAGGCTTCAGCAATACATGAACCTGAACTTCCAGATGTTCAAGCTGGTTTTAGAAAAGGCAGAGGAACCAGAGATCAAATTGCTAACATCCGCTGGATCGTGGAAAAAGCAAGAGAGTTCCAGAAAAACATCTATGTCTGCTTTGACTATGCCAAAGCCTTTGACTGTGTGGATCACAGTAAACTGTGGAAAATTCTGAAAGAGATGGGAATACCAGACCACCTGACCTGCCTCTTGAGAAACCTGTATGCAAGTCAGGAAGCAACAGTTAGAACTGGACATGGAACAACAGACTGGTTCCAAATAGGAAAAGGAGTACGTCAAGGCTGTATATTGTCACCATGCTTATTTAACTTATATGCAGAGTACATCATGAGAAATGCTGGGCTGGAAGAAGCACAAGCTGTAATCAAGATTGCCAGGAGAAATATCAATAACCTCAGATATGCAGATGTTACCACCCTTATGGCAGAAATTGAAGAGGAACTAAAAAGCCGCTTGATGAAAGTGAAAGAGGAGAGTGAATAAGTTGGCTTGAAGCTCAACAGTCAGAAATCTAAGATCATGGCATCTGGTCCCACCACTTCGTGTGAAATAGATGGAGAAACAGAGAAACAGTGTCAGACTTTATTTTTTTGGGCTCCAAAATCACTGCAGATGCTGATTGAAGCCAGGAAATTAAAAGATATTTACTACTTGGAAGGAAAGTTATGACCAACCTAGATAGCATATTAAAAAGCAGAGACATTACCTTGCCAACAAAGGTCCATCTAGTCAAGGCTATGGTTTTTCCCGTGGTCACGTATGGATGTGAGAGTTGGACTGTGAAGAAAGCTGAGCACTCAAGAATTGATGCTTTTGAACTGTAGTTCTGGAGAAGACTCTTGAGAGTCCCTTGGACTGCAAGGAGAGCCAACCTGTCCATCCTAAAGGAGATGAGTCCTAGGTGTTCATTGGAAGGACTGATGCTAAAGCTGAAACTCCAATCCTTTGTGCACCCCATGCGAAGAGTTGACTCACTAGAAAAGACTCTGATGCTGGGAGGGATTGGGGGCAGGAGGAGAAGGGGACGACAGAGAATGGGATGGCTGGATGGCATCATCAACTCGATGGACATGAGTGAACTCCGGGAGTTGGTGATGGACAGGGAGGCCTGGTGTGCTGTGATTCATGGGGTCGCAAAGAGTCGGACACGACTGAGCAACTGAACTGAACTGAGGTGGCGCTAATGGTCAAGAACCCACCTGCCAATGAAGGAGACAAGAGACACAGGTTTGATCCCTGTGTGGGGAAGAACCTCTGGAGAAGACCATGGCAACCCACTAAAATATTCTTGCCTGGAGAATCCCCATGGACAGAGGAGCCTGGTGGGCTACAGTGCATAGGGTCACAAAGAGTCAGACACAACTGAAGCGACCTAGCACACAACAACAAATTATTTAGGGCTTTGCTGGTGGCTCAGACAGTAAAGTATCTGCCTGCAATGCAGGAGACCCAGGTTTGATTCCTAGATTGGGGATATCCCCTGGGAAGGAAATGTTTACCCAATCCAGTATTTTTACCTGGAGAATTCCATGAACTAGCAGCCTGGCAGGCTATTGTCCTTGGGGTCTCAAAGAGTCAGACATGATTGAGCAACTGACATTTTCACCATTTATTTAGATACAAAATAAATCCCTATTTTATCCCTAAAAGACTTAATGTCTTCTTAAAACAACAACAGTACAGTAATAATAATAATACAACTCCTCTACGTAGGTTACATACAACAGTGCCAAAGAGCTTCACTTGGCTTTGGATGGTGCTTCCTGTCAGCTCTGCTTCTGTCTGATACCCTACTACTGCCCACTTTTAATGCCTTTGCCATTCCCCTTTGGAGCAAAAAAGCAGGGTCGAGATGTGCCATCTGTTAATCATGACAGAAGCACTAAACAGCTTTTAGAGTAACAATTTTGAGTTGAATTTGCCTACCCAGCAGAGCTCTGTTTATGTAAGCTGTTGAGAATGTGCCCATTTTACATAAGATTTTGTTTTTAGAAATGTGGAAAGTGGAAGGAAGAAAGATCAATATTAGGGAAAATATACTTAGAAATTGAGGCCAAAGGGAACAGAATATGTGGGAATAGGGAACAGATAGGAAAGGAGCATGGAATCAGAACAACCGTCTGTTCTGGGAGGTCTGGAATGTCTTTTAAAACTGTGTCATAGTTTGGAGCTGTGCTTCCCAGCAAAAGTGCAGAGGTCATAAAATATCAACAGATTCAGCATTGCTCAAAAGCAGCATGATTTATCCACACTGCTGGCTGGTCTCACCCTGCAACAACTAGCCCACCATATGTACAGTGTTGCTGCCTCATGTGATCAGTTATGTGCTGAACTGCATGTTCTGGAGGTCGGGAGGCTTGCCATCTTCTTATGAAAATTGAATTAGCCAACAAAGGCAAATGTCCAAAGAGAAGTATGTTCCATTGGACTGAAAAGTACATAAGCAAGCTTGGCCAAGTAATGTGCACTAATATTAGCAAATGCTAGAGTTGTCCCAGAGGTCTTCATTTAGATCCTCTCATTAAATCTTATCACCCTACAATATAGATATTATAGATATCTACAGATAAGCAAATGCAGGTCCAGCAAGGTTAAGTATTACAGCTTATCTGAAGATATATAACTAATGGAGTCTGGAACTGAGCATATTGGACTCTGATACCCACACTCTTTATGTCATACAATATCAAATATTGCAGATGGAAGCGGGGAGAAAGTGGTAGGGAAAATGTTTGGTAATTTGATACATCTTTTTGAGGCAGTTTATTTACAGTGCATCCACAGTGCCTGATACATGCACGAAATTGTCAGATATTATGCTAATAACATTGTTTTAACAGTTCTGCTTCCTTTGCAGTGTAATAACAACCTCTGTTGGCACCCTTACCCAGGATTATAGGATTTGTAGATAACAAAAGATGGTGTGTGTGTGTTTGTGTGTAGTCATGTTTTTCTATTCTTATTAAAATCTCTTAGCAAAGATGGTAGGTATTCATGTCTTAACCCCTATTCCTTTGACACTAAGAGATGTTTTAAATATAATTCAGGGAGCTGGTTGCTGACAGATGATCTCTTTTGTGTATGTCAATGGGAATGTTTTCATCCTATCTAATTTTAGACTTTCTCTAGATATAAATAGTTTGTTCTTGAGGATAAAGGTGAAATGCCTTCATGCTAAAAAGTTTCCTGGAGTCACTTACACAGTGTTATTTGAGAATTCACTACTTTTATCTCATGCTAAGTCATTTGGACCTCTCTCTAGGTGCTTCTGTGATCTGCCTTCTGCTTCCCTTCCACCCTGCTCTCTCATTACTTCCCGGCTCTTTCTTTAGTGCTCCAAAAACACAGATGTGTTTATAGGTTCTCTACTGTTTTCAACTGTTGCTCACATGTTCCTCTCTGACTAAAATGCCTGTCCATTTTCACACCTTCTTCACTTCCCACCACCTCTGGCCCAATTCAACCATAAGTTCTTCCAGGAAGGCTGTGATAAAATGTTTTCAAACTTAATGGCATCAGCAGCTCTCCTCTGTGTCTGGCCATACCATTTTATTATATCTTGCTTTTTTGCGTTTGACTCTTCCCCTGCCTTCTGCCTAGACACATGTTTTGTGGTTGAAAAGAGTAACCTCAACCCTAATTCTAACCATTCCAGGGACAGGAATGGTCTGTGTGTTCTTCCAACATATTTGGTGTTGGTGGTCCATATAGCTATATAATTATCCACATTCTCTAATGCTATAGGCGTGTGATGGAGAATTCTGTTTGGCTTTTGGGGGTGGATATTGATGGTGAGCTCTATTCAGGTAGACCATTCACCTGCTCACTTGTTAACAATGACATCATAAATCTAAAGCAGTTACTTCTTGAAGCTCTTTCTGTCTTCTTGTTCAACTCCCAAGTGGTCTTTCCATATTTTGTTTATTCTCACGTGCTACTTGACATGGCTAGAAGGATTTTCTTAAGGCTTAGGATCATGACACCTACATACCCTTAAACAATTAATTAAAATACAGGCACTTCACCTCTTAGTGTTCTCTGTTACAATCTGGCCCCAGCCTGCCGTTCTGGCTGACTTTTCCAAATGCCCTCCATCCACCTTGGTTCCTGTGAAGCTGAAGTTTTCAACACACTCCATCATTCATATTGTCCCCTCTGTTTAGAACACTATCTTCTATAATTGCAAAACCAAGTTCTATCAATATTTTAATGCCTGGTTAATATCTCCTCTTTTTACAAAGCCATTCCTGGGGTTTCTACCTACATGAAGTTTCTTTCTCTTCCTTCCAGGTTGCTTCGTATGTTCTTAACTTGTGAGATTTACATTTTTTCCCTTGTATTATTATTATGTTTGTGCTTCTCATAAAAACTCCTGGAACTTCAATTTCCCCCATCTGATAACTGGAGATAAGATAAATGGATCTTATGCATAATCGTAATTCTTTTAATTTTTAGTAGCAAAGTAACATATTCCTCCTTGTCTGACTCAGAAGAGACCATATTGGAGGGATGAGCTATTTTATGGACTCAATGGTCCTTGAACCTACCCCAAACTTTAATGATCAGCCAAGAAACCCATTTAAAACACGCAGGATTCTCTCTCTGATCTCAGCTATTCTGTACATATTTTCAGTCTTTCTCTTAGCAACCCTGTTTTCTCCTCCTAAACTGGAGCTCCTACTTGTTCACAGTTACAAGTATCCTTGATTTTCAGTTTCCCCAAAAGAGAATCTGATTAAACCATTCAATCAGGGTCAGTCAAAAATAGCCTGTTGACTGTGGTCACTGATCACCAAGCAGCTATGAGCATAAGAGTCTAAAGACAAAGGAAAGTGTTAACAAACATTCACATGGATGGGCTTAGAGTAAAGGATATTAGATGATGCTCTGAGAAGAAACACAAAAATGTATCTATTATAGATTGTTGTGAGGATCATTTGTGATAATTTGTATTAGAAGAAGTATAGCATGTAGTACATGTGGTCAGACTATCTGAATTTGAATCCCTGTTCTGCATTCGTCAACTTTACAGCCTTGGGAAAATTGCTTAATCTCTCTTCACCTTAGTTTGTTCATCTGTTAAAATGGGAAATATAATAGTAACAAATTATACCATAGTTGTGAAGATGAAGTTCTAAAGTGTAATTCACTATCACAGAAACTGGTGTGTGGTATATGGTGATCTCTCAATAAATATTACCAATTGTTAAATAAAATTATTTGCATAGTTGCTAATCTATCATTTGCATGAATTAAATGTTTGTTTCCAACCTCTCCTACTTGCCTTTATTAAACTATACATTTCTTGAGAATAAGGACTGTGCATTATATATTGCTGTATCTGTCATCGCACATAATGTTTTTCTTACACATGTTGGTCACAGTAAATGGATGGAGAGATGGATGGATTGGTCAATGAATGGATGGAAATAAGAAAAGGGATAGAGTGGGGGAGAGAAAGAAGGACAGAAGGGGGAAAGAATAACACTAAGCCTTTAAATGCATTTCAAAGTAGAAAAGCAGATTTGGCAGCTTTATTCATAAAGGAATCAACCCATAAACTTGAGGGCAGAATAGGTAAAATAATACAGCATATGTCTCATGGGATGATAACTAACTGTTCTGCTCCATTGATCAAAATACTAGCTATGACTGTCTGTTAGTGAGATAAGATCTATTTCTCAATTTTGTCATTGACTGAATATAGGAACTGAAGGATGCCAGCCTTGTGTTGTAGCTGCACCTAATTAAAACCACTCGATACCTTATGATTATTAATAATCTTAATCCCTTAAAATTCCATTAAGACATTATTCAATTAGCAGATTATTTGCTATGAGATCTTTAAAAATTGATCAAGTAGTAATGACGGTTTATTAAACTACAGATGCTATTTATCAAGCATTTTCTTTTGAGCCATTTAGATGAAGTGAAGATTGTTGATTTGCTAAGTAATTGGTTGCAGTGTAGATTCCATTTGTGTTACTGCCCAGATTACATTAATTAAACACCTGAGTTTGATTAGATTGTCTGCCCTAGGGATCTAAATGCATAAAGTCACCAGAATGAAAGGGAGTGGCGGGGCAGTTTTTCATATAGCAGTGGACTTGGGGGTAGGTGAAAGTGACTTCACGCCTATCCTGTTAGCCCACTAGGATGGTCGAGGGAAACACAGCCTGCAGAATAACAGCCGTGGACCATAGCTTCAGAATTTGCAAGGATAGATATTTCCAAGATCAGAATATAACATGATCAGTGGAAAGGATATGTACACTGGGAAAAGATTAATCTGATTTAAGATCCATATCTGTCACTTTTTAACTGTATGAACTCTAGGAGAGTTCTTGAATCTCTCTAAGCTTCAGTTACTTCATTTATTTAGAAATTGGCAAACTTTTTCTGTAAAGAACCAGATAGTAAATATTCTAGGCTTTGCATATCACATATGGTCTCTTAACATATTCTTTGCTTGTTTTTGCTTTTTTTTTTTAAACAGTCCTGTTTAACAGTGTAAAATTTTTTCATGCCTATGTTCATTCCTTGAGAATTATATAAAAACAGGCTGGCTGCTGGCTCATTTGGGGCCAGGGAGTTTTCTGACCCTATCAGTTCAGTTCAGTTCAGTTGCTTAGTCATGTCTGACTCTTTGCGACCCCATGGACCCCATGGACCCCATGCTGACTCTTTGCAGCATGCCAGGCCTCCCTATCCATCACCAACTCCCAGATCAATGGTATTATTGAGATTTCACTTTTAAGCAGCAAAAACCTGGCTTAGAAAAGTGTTCAATAATTAATGCATCTCCCAAGTATCAATGGATCTAAAACTTTTGGTCTGTTTCCTTTGTGCCATAGCTGTTGTATAGATGACCTGACTCTGTTACCATATGTATTTTGCTACCTGCCTCCCTAGTGCTCTTAACACAGTATATGCTCGATTAAAGATTTCTTTTTAATGGTAAAGGCAATGCTCAGTGCACCAAGTGCCTCCGCATTCATGGGGCATTTGTCCTGAACAGTGTATAGCAGGTGAAATATAGAGTGGATGCACAGTCAATTCTACAGGGCCCAGAAACAAAAGCCAACTAAAGAACTGTTTTCTAAACATCTGGTATCCATCAATAACTGTCATGCAAACTGAAGTATCATGGTCATGTTGAATAGAGGGAATAAGGAGAGCAACAGGGTAATATGAATCAAGGAAGACTTCTTGGTGATTCTAACATTGTCGCTATTAACTTTGTCTAAATAGCAAACAGCTGTGATAAAGAAATCTGTTGAATTTTTAAAGACATGTATATAGTCAATAGTATCCTGTAAGGTTTCCCAGGTGGCACAGTGGTAAAAAATCCACCTGACAATGCAGGAGATGCAAGAGACTTGGGTTCAATCACTGGGTGGGGATGATCCCCGGGAGTAGGAAATGGCAGCCTATTCCAATATTCTTGCCCAGAAATTTCCATGAATAGAGGAGCCTGGCAGTCAGTTCAGGGGTTGTAAAGAGTTAGATATGACTGAGCACACAAACAGACACATAGTCAATATACAGCCATTTATAATTTCTCCTGTTTCAATCCTGCTAGCCTCAATTCTCTATGTTTTGCTCTTAAGGTTTCAAGCATTATCAAGTATTTGCTGTTCCCTCCATGCAAGATTTCCTTATGCTTTTCCACAAGCTATTCCTTGTGACAGGACCACCTCACTCTCTCTTTTGACAAATTTCTACATGCACAACAGTTCTTATCTGAAGAATCACCTCTTCAAGTAGCTTGCCATGATCCTCCTCACCATCAATCCATGCTCCTCCCCAACTCCATCTTCCAGTCAGATTTGGAGCATTCCCATGTGATTGTGTCACTCTCTTCACACCTCTGATACTCCAATCATACTGCATTATATATTTCTTTTTTCTTTTTACCCACTAGATTGTAAACTCTTGGAAGCCAAAGATTTAGTTATTTGCACCTCTATATACCCAGCACCTAGGATAGCACCTGGCTCAGAGTCTATATTTAGAAACTTATTCAGGATTGCCATGTAAAATACAAGATACTATTTAATTCAAATTTTAGACAAACTATGATTTTTTTTTTACTACAAGTATATTATTGCATAGGACACTCATGGTAAAAAAATTTATTTATCTGAAATTCAAAGTAAATTGGATGCCCTGTATTTTTATTTCTTAAATCAGGAAACCCTACTTTATGAATAAATGAATGGATGAATGAATATCATTCTTTTCTCTATTAAACAAGAAACCATTTTTATTAATTTATGCAGTTTTCAGATTAGAGTGAGCCATAGTAGAAATTTTCATGAATATGATCTGAAACCCTTGACTGCACTTTGAAATACTTTTTTAATGTTATCAGAGGGACTTCATCATTATTAAGAGATAGCTTAATCCTTAAGTGCTTTACAGATTAATAGAAGAAACATGGAAGTTATGATGGTTTCTTAGTAGGTAAACAAGAGTGAATAGACTCTATTGAGATTAGACATGCTATAATAATAAAATAATGACAATAACAAATTATGAAAAATATTCAGGGAGAGAAAATGTGTCCCCCAATCGCTAGTGGGTATATTAAAAATACAATCCCAAAGCAATATTAAATATAAATATTATTATATACATAAATGGATACCTATATGGAATGTTTTCTATGTACAAATAGAATCAGTAACATTTTAAGAGCTCCAAAATGTCAACCTAACTGTGGTTAAAGGTGTTAAAAAGCAGATGTCCCTGCTCAAAAAATACCTTCCTTATTTGTCATCTAGTCCCTATAATTGCTACCAGTGAAAATGGAGCAAAAGGCAGTGCTGAAGTGACACTGGAGGATCCTGTGTCAAGCGTTTTACTTGCTCCATCTACAAAGCTGCTATCTTTTCAGTGTGATCAGACTGGGCCAGTGTAAGGTAACTCCAGCTCTGCTGGCTGGGGATGACTTTGGGGTGAGGGTTAAGGGGTGGTACAGCAATGGACAATAGCTAACCATGCACTCAGTTCAGGCCAGGCCTTCCAAACGAGTAAAGGACCTCCGCAGTCTCTCTGCCCAGAAATTACTTGTAAGAGTCAATTTCTATTACTTCATATATTTACTTTTAAAAATATTTATTTTATGGCAAGTAATTCAAGTACATAGTATAAAATTCAAAAGCTACAAAAGTAATTTCCATCTTTCCTCTACCCTTTAATCATACATTCTCTTCCCTGGATATAAAATAATGCAACTTAAAGTAGTTCATGCATTTTAATGGATGCTTATTTGTGTGTGTGTTTATTTTACAAAAATGAAAGTATGTACACATGGTTCTCCACTATAGTCTTTTCACTAAAGATATCCTGGAGATCACATTCATATAGGTTTTCTTCAGTTCTTTTCATTTTTAAAATATTCCCTTGCATCAATGTAGAAAATTTTATGTAATCAGTTCCACATTGGTAGGTATTTAGGTTATTCCCAACATTACACACAGTGCTGTTGTAACATCCTGTTATTATCATTATTATCCAAAACTATGAATACATATGTGAGATAAATAAGAAAAATATTTGAAAAATAGTGCTGAACTGTTACACAAAGCTGAATTGTCTACATGCATTTGCACGTCTCTTACTCTAAGATGTAGCATATTTTCATATGTTTAAGAATTCTTTCTTGTCTATTAACTACCCTTGTCATTTCCTCATCTTTTAATTGAAGATCGGTTTTTTATATTCTCAATAACATATGTGTGTGTGTGTGTGTGTGTGTGTGTGTACATATATAACATATATATATATGTTAAATCACCTGCTGGGCAGGTATGGCAAGGCTAATAGATATTTTTTTTTGGTAAAAATTGGTATATATAGTTAATAAATTTCATACCCAGTTTGCTTTATCTAACCAATGCCAACTGTAGGAGTTTTGACTGTATGTAGTGGTTTGACCTTAGCACTTTTTATTCAAATTGGCTTTATTATACATATAGCCATAACTTTCCTTTCTTTATCCATTGTTTCTTCTGTTTATTTTTTATTCAAAGTTAATATTTGCTGTAGATGAAATTATAGTACATTAGATTAATTGAATTCTAAAATCACTAAAGAATTTTGTTTAGAGACCTAGTTATTTATTAAAATAATGCAAATATTTGATAAATGAGTATCAAAAGAATGTGATCTTTAACAGTTTAACCCTATTTTAAAATTTTAGGTATTTCTCTTCCCTGAAAGAGCCCAAGTAAAATTTCAATATAAATTTTAACAATCAATATACAATTTCATAATTATTACATAATCCTTGACTTCTTACTATGAGACTATTATTTCAAGTGAACACGTCTGATTTCTATGTGAAAATACATTTTAGTCTTGGATAAAAAATGTTAATATGAAAATTAATACCATAATATGCCACTTACATATTTGGAGGGTAGATCACAATTGCAGGCTGATAATACCCTTTTTTTTTTTCATCTAAAGAAATATCCTTGGGTTTGGGATGAATTGTCTCAGGAGCATTGAAAACCATGATAATTTGATCTTTTAAAAAGTGTCCATGTTGGTAAAACAAATTATAGAAGATAACAGAGCAGTGATTTCAATCTCCATTTCATATCTGAAAAATGAAACAGAGTCATTTTCTCAAGGTCACTCACTAAAGTTGGCAATAGAACCAGAAATAGGAGACACTCTTCTGGCATGTTGTCTAGAATTCTTTATAGGAAAGGACACACTCCTGCCTGACTTGAAGGCACTTTAAAAAGGCAACAATCCTTTGAAATATGTGACCAAGGAAATCAACATTCATTTCAAACATGCATCAGTTGAAGTTTACTGGTACATCATTTCTAAGTCATCATTTGAATATGTTCTTTCCTGTACTTTAAAAATATGAAAAATTGAAGAATCATTTTTTAGCTCTATCGAATACACTGGAAATGAAAAGGGATATACCATGAATTATTTTATTCTTGAAAGTATTTATGACCCATGAAACACCATGGAATGATTTGATTCTCCTAATGTCTTCACCCAAAATTCAAACTGTGTTTGCCCAGTTATGTTACAAAATTACATGCATCACTATCTGAAAAGATAAGACACTGATTAGATTTATCTTAATCCATATTATATTTTGAAGTATGGTTCAAATAAGAAGACACATAGTGTTAAGAAGAGAGTGTTTGATTTGAGTAAATGAACAGAACATCTATTATGTTATACTCCAGGTTTAAGTTTTTTCTATTTTATTAGAATAAAATTCTTTATTTTTCCTCTTAGATGATGATACCTGTAAATCATCCAAAAATAGACCAAATAGACCCCTGAGAAAATAATGGCAATATAATATCTAAATCTGTACTTCTAAACAACTGATAAAATAATAACAAGGAAAAATGAGAACAATAAGCTCTTCTTTCTCTCCATAAAATACACTCAAGGAGACATTCTTTAAATTTGTCAGACTTTACCGAAGAGTTTAATATTTGAAACCAGAGCACAAAGTAAATATCATTTTTACTCTAGCAATAACAACAACAAAACACTAAGACTCAGAATTTCTTCTATGGTTATTTCTTATCCTAGTTGGAATGGACAGAGAATTATCTTTAATGATTAGATGGAAGAACAAGAACCATCAATCATGTCAACATTCAGAGGATTTACGTATGGAATATGGAAACAATACAGATTACTATTGAAGTCAGTTCAGTTTATGTCACATAGGGAGCACAGCAGAAAAGAAACAGCAATATATATTCTTCTGTTATTGTTTTATATCCCCTTTCACTTTCACTAATTCCATGTATTAGGTTGGAACATGAAATTGCCAATAATTGGCCATCTTAACCTGGAAAAACAGCAATTTCTTTGGTTGAACCTAATAAATGTCTATGTTCATTGTTATTGAATCATGCCACAGAATGCAGAGTTCATAAGTCACATCAAAAATTCATTATGCCATTATCCCAGCAGAAGTAATATGAAGAAGGAATGTGAAAATTGAATTCTTTCAAATTCATAACTTCATTTATTGTGACCTTCCATGGGTATAGATCCAAAAGGATTTGCATTCTCTCAGAAAGTGAGATAATACAGTGAATAGAAATATCCACCTGTGTTACCAGAAAGAATGAAGTGGAGTTACTTTACTTATAGATGTTCTGCCTAGAGAAACATCCTCTTTGAGCTCATGTCATAAGTCTCTGTTATCAATGAAAAACCAGAGACTGCATTGGGAACATTCTAACTAGTGTATAGAGTATAAACTCAAGTCTTTGTCATGAGTTGGTCAATATTCCTGATAATACACTGATTTTTATGTATTTGTTTGTTTCATTACTCCTATATTGTACAAGGTTCTAAGGGATAGAGATCATATTTTCTGTTTAGATATATTCTTTAACGTGCAGATTTCCATACATTAACATTTACTTTAGTAAGTGGAAAGGATGTCAGCATTTTAAAAATATTCATCTAAAATTGTTTCCTTGACATTTTATTTCATACTAATTGTTTCCTCTAAGCTTGTGATTTCCAACTAATTTTTAAGATTTTATTAATATGTTAAAGGAAAAAAGTTTCACTTAGTCTCTTTTGAAAAGTAGATCCTTGAACTAGTCTACAGGATATGGATGGGGGTTCCTGCTTTCCTTTCTGGTTTCTCGTGGTCCCTGCCTTCTTTTCCTCAATCCCTGAATTCCAAACTTATTTGTTTTATAGTAGCTGTTTCCTCGGAGAAGGCAATGGCAAGCCACTCCAGTACTCTTGCCTAGAAAATCCCATGGACGGAGGATCCTGGTAGCCTGCAGTCCATGGGGTCGCTACGAGTCAGACATGACTGAGTGACTTCACTTTCACTTTTCACTTTCACACATTGAAGGAAATGGCAACCCACTCCAGTGTTCTTGCCTGGAGAATCCCAGGGATAGCGGAGCCTGGTGGGCTGCCGTCTACGGGGTCACACAGAGTCGGACACGACTGAAGTGACTTAGCAGCAGCAGCAGCTGTTTCCTACTCCAGGGCTATTGCATATAAGTTTTTTTTCCCATAGAAAATACATCTCCTGAGTCATTTTGCTAAGTAAACTCATTTGGGAGTGGGTCTTAATTTTTAATGTCCTCATAAAGGTTGTCATCTTAATTGCTAGATGATGTCCTACCTATTATTATTAATATCTCTGTTTGCATGCTATTTGATCAGCATATTCAATTATACATTTGCTTACTAATTTAACTTCCGTCCTTATTGGGCCATAGCATTCATACATTTAGAATATAATAGCCTTCAGTAAATATTTGTTAAAGTAAATAGTGACTTATTATATTCATGAAAAAATATGAATACTTAAGAATAATAAAGTTTTTTAAAAGATATTCACAACGGTGTTAAACTTTATCTCCTGCCGGGTGACATTATAGTATTTTTCTATTTCCTCTCTTTTTTGTTGGTTTAACTATATGTATATATATTTCTATAATTAATTTGTAGATATATTTCTTTTGTGGATTTTTCCATCTTGAAAATGCTAATGAAAGATCATGGAACTCTGCATTGATAAAAGTTTGAACTAGAATAGAGGGTTGTTGGAGGAGCCATCTTTGTATAAGAATGAAGGTGAGAGCTGGCATATTTTAAATATTTTACAGTTATTTGCTGTAGGTGCTGCAGAGGATAGTCTGTATAGTGCCTGGAAAGATCATAGGTCAATTGGTGGAGGACCTCAGACTCTAAATGAAGTGTAGAAACTTCATTCTTTTGAAAATTCTCATGCAAAGAGTTGACATGACTGGACTTATATTTGGAAATGTACAGCAAAATGAGATGTGGCTTAGAGAAGGGAGAGTGTGGTGGCAAGGAGATCAGTTATAAGGCCAGATCAACATTCCAGGGTAGAGATGGTGATAGCCCAAAGTAAAGCAGTGGCTCTGAGAATGCAAAGGAAGAATGGATATAAGAGAAAAGGCAAAGATAGAACCAGCATAATCAATCAGAGCCAATGATGGAGAAAAGAGAGTAAAAAAAAAAAGAATCTAATCTTTTGAGGCTCAGTAAATATAAGAATGGTGATGTCATTTGCCAAGATAGGAAACGCAAGGAAAACAGTGGTTTTACGGTTAAAAGAAAATGAGTTAGGTTTGAATTCAAGGTTGCAATGGAACTTTTAGACAAGGGTGTCCAGTAGAAGAAAAGTAAACATAGAAATTAAGACTTAGAAGTCATTAATACAAAACTAACAGCTGATGCCATAGAGATTTCCCTAATAAGAAAAGTTAGAGCAATGAAAAGGCCAAAAATAGAATTTTGGAGAGACACCAGTTTTCTAGTGAACCAAGAGGATTCAGGAAAACAGACTGAAAAGGTAGTGTCTGAAAACAATTGGGAGACAGGTTTATTATAGAAATTTAGAAAAGATTTCATGAGAGAAACTATATGCAAAAGAGTATCGTGTCTTCTAGATGTCAGAGGATCTTAACGTGACAGTGATGACAGTTAACATTCATTGGTTATTAACTCTATGCCAAGCTTGGTAAGAAGACATGTTGGGAGTGTTTGACTTACAGATCATGTTGGGATAATAGTAGGAAGTAGAGTCAGTGAATGACCTGATTCAGCTTTTTTTTTTTTTTTCCCTCACAATACTTATCTGCTCAGGAACCAAACTTTCGAATAGCAGAGCTGAACTTCCCACAAATTCTACAATTCTAGTTCATAATTAATTCAAAGTCTAATTTCAAGTGACTCTTTGATGCTTTTCATAGCCCATCTGTTTTGAATATCCTCCGTGTTATAGTAAGATTGCCCTTGATTTTGAGATGACAAGGATTTATTTTGTCCTAAATGTAACTATGGACACTGCCTGATGCACTTGACTGAGAATGAAGGGCTCTGACCCACAGTTGCCTTAAGTTCATGAGCTATTGGAGAAGTGTCAATTTCCGTCAAGGCTGGCACTGAGGGAATGCTAGGACTCTGATGACAGCAGTCACATTGCTCTAGAGCTGAAAAGGGAGAGCCCCTGCTGGCACAGTTACTTTGCGTGAACTACATTCTGCTTTGGCCTCACACACTCTGTGTTTGTTCTCAGAGATATATCAATGCACTATAGAGTTTCCTAGCGGCCATGAGACACAAGAGAATTGCTTCTGAAAGAGAAGAGTCAATGTAAACCCGTGCTATGGATTATTCAGATACTGACAGTGACTCTACACTGGGATACAGCGATGATGAAGATTCCAGTGATGAAGTTCAAAGACTATCCGAGTCAGTGCACAGAAAACTGTATTTGCAACTATTGGGGGATAATTTTTCATGCTCTATGATTTCATTGAAAGGAATTTCTAACTCCTCCAAAAATGCTTAAGAAAAGAACACTACTAAACCTCACAGCTTTGTTCATTAATCCATGGCAAATTTGCGTAATATCTATTAATCTGCCGAACAGTAGCTACTTCTGCAGTTGTTCATAGTTATTGTCATGCTGAAATAAACTAATATACAAGTACAGAAATAAATGAATATGAGATTTTTATTTTTAAAGACAACATGCATGCTAGACCTGGACTGTTAGGTAGATACACGTGCCTTTACTTCCTATATAAAAAAGTATGCTGTGTTCAGAGGCAATGTGTGTTTGTGCAAGTTTTAAATATGTTAGATATTATCTTATAATTCTTTTTATAAAATTATCTTGTGCCAATGTATTTTCAAAGAATCATGTATTAGTCTATTAGAAATTATCAAATACCCTGAGATGCCAAAAAGTAAAACTGAAAGAATGCTCAGTTTTGTTTTTTTTTAAATCACACCATCTCCCTCTCTCTTCTTTTCTCCCCTTCTGTCCTTTTCTGCATGTCTAAACTAATATTACATGAAGCCTCTGAGACACTGGTAGATGTTCTGTGTGAAACCAGTATCATAACAGCTATGTATGGATAGATACAAGTTTCATAACAACATGGAGCTATTAGGAGCTTTCTGTTATATGAGTATTTAATATTTCATGTCTCAGTCCAAAGGATATTTGCTTTTACTTTAGTCCTTGGCCCGATAAAGGAAATAAACACACACAGTAAATCATAGTATTGGCTTATATTCTTATCAGAAGTTTCTACAATATCTCATAAAATAGGGGATGAATATATGTCAATACTATGTCAGATGGCATTGTTCTGTCACAGGAGCAGACTGTTTGGGTATACAGGGATGGCATTTCCAGACACTTGCATAGACAAGCATGGTGGCATTAAACATCTATCTTAATAGTAGAAATGCAATAACAGTGTAATGGCAATAGGAATTTGGCACTGAATGAACTTGGTGTTGAATGACTATCTATTGTTATATAACATTGTTATAAAGCAGGGTTAGGACATAACTATAGATAGGAGTTCTAATAACATGAGACTCAAACTGGCTTATTGGTTTAGCTTTGCAGTTGAGCACCCATTAACAACGTATTAATGCTGCTTTATTAATAATTAAATATAATTTTATAATGATGGACAGAAAGTCATGAGTGCTTACTGCTTAGATGTCATTCTAAGCATTAGAATGAATTTAGGGTAGTTGTTAATTTAAAATCTTATAGCAGAGGGTATAGGTAGTGAACTGGTGAGAAAAGAACATGAACTTTGGGACCAGACAGATCTTTGTTCAAATTTCAGAACAGCAACTCATTAGCTATGTCTGTATTTTGGTGTATTACATATATTCCCATGTGTAAATTTCAGATGAAATACCCTCTGTTATGTGTATTAACTGAGATTTGTGCAAATTATTTAATATGTTTCCTGATATTTCTTGTTTAGTCACTAAGTTGTATCTGACTCTTTTGCAACCCCCTGGACTGGAGCCCACCAGGTTCCTCTGTCCAGGAGATTTTCCAGGCAAGAATACTAAAGTGGGTTGCCGTTTCCTTCCTCAGGGGATCTTCCTGACCCAGGTATCAAACCCACATCACCTGCATTTCAGGCAGATTCTTTACCACTGAGCCAGATACTCAATAAATAGCAAATGTTATAACAAACTCTTTAATACGCTGTGTTGTTTATTCGCCATGTTGCACATCTCTTTCTAAATTTTGATACATCACATTACTAGGTGCTGAACCTGACTATAGGCTATAACTTTACACATTTTCCTTTTTGAAAATAAAATATTTTCAGTTTCGATCAACTATGTCACTCTTGATGTTTGATTTTTCTTCATTTGCATTTTAAAATATATATCTATTTCCTTTCTGTTGCAAGGAAATAGCATCCATTTTTGAAAGTATATCCAATGTAGACCAGATAACATGATAAAAATTTTAAATGTTGGACACTTGTGGTGAAAGCATATTTTAAAGTTTATATACATAGAAGACTTTGTTCAAAATAAAGTGTTATTTTGTATATGTCATAGTTTTAAAGACTGTGGACAATTTTAATTTGTTAAGGCAGAAGCATATTTCAGCTAAAATTCGTTTTTTATAAAGTTGTGGTGGATTAAAAAAAAAAAACACACACTGGCAGCTATTTGTAGTAACATAGTCTGCCATGAGCTATCTCCTAAGCAGTTAATCAAGCAGTTTATGAGGTACCTCATGTCCATTATTGACGATTTGTCTGTTTTGCCCACTTTACCAAAAATTCCTACTCAAAAGTGATAATGGACTCTAAATTATGTTATCTATTTCTATGGGATAGGAAAAACTCACTTTGTTCTTGGGTAGTAATCTTTCATAAAACACCAGACAGCATCTCCACAAGGACAGACATGATAGTATTGGTGAATGAGAAAAATTAGAGGTAATGAATGGCAGAACCATTGCTTTCTATATGTTGGGCATTGTGATAAACATATTTATTGCATTTAGGATCATTAAATTGGCACTGTTATCCTTCTCATTTTTATAGACAAGGAAATTGAGGGTTTCACCTGTCTTGTAAAACCAAGACAGTGTTACTCCAAAGCCTGAACTCTATTCTTCCCAAGGGTTCAAGATTCCTGGACCATATACTTACTAAGCACCTCTTATGTGCCAGCCAATCAGGATAAAATCGGGAGCAAAACTAGCCATCGACCCTTCCCTCATAACATTTAGTGAAAGGAGGGTAGAGACATGAACTAAGTGACCATGCAAATAGATGTGTAAATTGTAAACTGTGACAAGTACTTGTATGGAGAGGTACCTTGGGCCATGAGAACAGACAAACAAGGAATTCAGTCTAGTTAATTCAGCATGGCATCACTGAGCCAGGGGGACCTGTTGTGAGCTGGTCAAGGAACTGGAGAGGAAGTTCCTAGGCTTAGGGAAGGTGTGGTAAGAACAGATGACAAGGAAATGAGGTGTTCAGTCACTGGGAGGAGACCAGTTTGGCTAGAAGGAAGAGGTTGTTGGGGAGACACTGGGAGGATCACAATGAGAACTAAAGAGACTGTAATAGAAATTTTAGAATCATTGTTTGTTAGCCATCTTTATGTCTTTGGAGAAATGTCTGCTTAGTTCTTTGGCCCATTTTTTGATTGGGTCATTTATTTTTCTGGAATTGAGCTACAGGACCTGCTTGTATATTTTGGAGATTAATTCTTTGTCAATTGTTTCATTTGCTATTATTTTCTCCCATTCTGAAGGCTGTCTTTTCACCTTGCTTATAGTTTCCTTTACTGTGCAGAAGCTTTTGATTTTAATTAGGTCCCATTTGTTTATTTTTGCTTTTATTTCCAATATTCTGGGAGGTGGGTCTTGGAGGATCCTGCTGTGATTTATGTCAGAGAGTGTTTTGCCTACGTTCTCCTCTAAGAGTTTTATAGTTTCTGGTCTTACATTTAGCTCTCTAATCCATTTTGAGTTTATTTTGGTGTATGGTGTTAGGAAGTGTTCTAGAATAAGAAGAGAACTTTGTATGGTATGCAGATTACAAATATACAAATTTCAATAGGTTTTTTCTTTCGTAGCAATAACCAATAAAAAACAGAAATGGAAAAGCAATGCCATAAGAGAAACTGATGATATAAAAGCCTGAAGAATACTTTTTATAAAAATGCCAGAGCCCAAGTGGAAAAGATTAAGAAAGATTAAGACATAAAGCTTAATCTGAACAAGTAGACATGCCGTGCTCTTGTAGGGAAAATTAATATAATCAGAATGTCGTTCTTCTGAAATAAGTGTAAAAATGTGATACAACTTTACTAGAATCCCATTGTGGGTTTCTTTAGAAGTGGAAAGTGTATTAAATATGAATGCTTGAGAATATCATCAGGATATTTCTGGAAAAAAATTTTGGTAAGGAGAAACTGCTTTCCCAAATAGTAATAGTTACTACAAAGCAATTGCAGTCGTTAACAACATGATACAGCAACAGTGAAAGAGAAAAAGATCAATGAAAAAAATACAGTTCAGATGTATTTGTGAGAACTTTGTGTGTTTTGAAAAAATAAAATACACTGGGAATATCTTTATTTTCAAAACTTTAAAAGCCTGCTATTAGAAACATATACTGTTCCAACTGTGATTTTTAGAAGATGTTATTAAGACCATATTATTTCCTATGTACATATTTTGGTAATGTATTTCAAATGTATATGTATCATTAATTAGATTAGCTTAGACATTTTACCTTTCTAAGAAACAGAGTGTATTTTCAAGTATAATTTAATGTTTCCATGACAGTGGTACTATTAAGTTTTTAGTAGCTCAAAATGTGAATGTTAACTTACCACATACAACTTTGACCACTGGATAAGATGAGATAGCAGATTTTTAAATGTTTAAGAAGTTGATAGATACTGCTGCAGCAACCAATTAGATGCTTGTAAAGCGACAGTACATATATACATATTTCAATCAGAGTGATTAAGATTTGTTGAATATTCTTGAAGAACTACAAACTCTGGTAAAGGTGAATAACTGTTTAAGTTGCCAAAAGGTTAGCCATGTAAGTACGGGGTCTCTAAAGTACGAAATTGATTAAAATAGATTCATAATTCTCAAGGTAATAATGATAAATTCATACACAAATGGACTAGGTACTTAAGTTTCTAGAATTATATCTGCAGATCTTTTCTAAAGTTTACCTATTCATCTTCATTCATGTCTTTATCATCATCCAGTCAACTTATTAACTCTTCAGATAGAATAGGAATGATGACACAAAATTTTGTTTCATTTGTGTAAGTGAAACTTTAAGTTTGAAAATTATAACTACTGGATTGTAATTGTAAAATCTGTCTTATTAATAACAAGAGTTACGTGGTTTCTCAGGACAAAGAAATTTGAAACGTGAACAAATCTTAAACTTGGAAGAGGACAAATCAGAAGGGCATAATTTAATGTCTTGAATTAATCACAATGAACACTTTTCTCTAATTTTAAAGGATCCTTTACTTGAATTGCTCTCTATTTTTTTATACAGGGAAGATGTGAGAACAGCAAATGTAATTGCGGCAGAAGCTGTAACCTGCCTTGTGATCGACAGAGAGTAAGTACTTTGCTTTCTTATGCATATTACACACTCGTATCAGTGACACACATAAGTTCCTGGGATGAGACATCACTTCATGGAGTTATGAATACTTGTTTTATATCTTTTTATTGAAAATGAGTTTTATATTTGATTCTCATTCCCTGTTATTCTTGGAAGTGGTTCACTCTGCCATTCTAGCTTTGTGATTTTTAATAAGGTACTTAAACCACCATGAACTTCACCTCAATTAGCTCATTTGTGAACTGAGGATGGTGCAGCATCATATTGTGAATATTGATGAGAACACGTGAGAAAATCATCTGTCCAAGTGGTCTTTGCCCAGGAGACACTCAACCAGTGCTATTGGTGTAAATTTTTAGAAAATAGTGACTATTAGTACTTTCAATTATACTTTATAATTTATAAAATATTTATAGTATGTTTTATAATAATTATAAACTAGTATATATTTATACACTATAAATTTGTTGTTATTATTGTTACTAGGAAATAGACTATTTCTTGAGCATGTTTTAGTTTTCTCCTCTATTTTTCCATCCCCAGATTCCTCAAATAAAAGTATTTAGGAAGACATTTTTGGAAAAAGCATCAATTTTAGACATAGGCATATTTAGGGCCATTCCAAGTTTGTTCGGTGACACATCCACCTGTTCCTTCTTTGTATTCTTCCTTGCTAGTCTCATTACCTGAATGCTTTATTGGTTAGACTAAAATGTCAGATTATTTTATTGACTCTCCAAGAGCCTGAGTAAAATGCTCCACTACCTGGAAGGAGTCCTCCGAACATTTTCTCATTGCTGTGTTTGTGGATATATTATCACAAAAACCAAGCGCCTGACCCGGGAGAAGAACTGTAAAGCATCCATTTTAGTGGAGCCATTACAGCTGGAATAGGCTGTGTCAGTGTGGAATGAAAGTGAGTGGCAGATATGATCAGAATGATGGAGTTGAATGTTGAGCTCAGGGGACTCTGGATGAAGAGAAATCCCACTTGATTTGCAGATCTTACTTTTGCATGCCCCTCTGTGCTGGATCGCTAGAACCAGAGGGCATCATTGCAGGATGATAGCCACATGAGTGTGTGTGCTCAATCACTTCAGTTGTGTCCAACTCGTGACCCTATGAACTGTAGCCCACCAGGCTCCCCGGTCCATGGGATTCTCCAGGCAAGAAGACTGGAGTGGGTTGCCATGCCCTTCTCCAGATGATGTCTATGCTGCTGCTGCTAAGTTGCTTCAGTTGTGTCTGACTCTGTGTGACCCCATAGACGGTTGCCCACCAGTCTCCCCCATCCCTGGGATTTTCCAGGCAAGAACACTGGAGTGGGTTGCCATTTCCTTCTCCAAAGCATGAAAGTGAAAATGAAGTCGCTCAGTCGTGTCCGACTCTTAACGACACCATGGACTGCAGCGTACCAGGCTCCTCCATCCATGGGATTTTCCAGGCAAGAGTACTGGAGTGGGGTGCCATTGCCTTCTCCGAGACGATGTCTATACCCATGAATATTTCTGAAATAGATACTCTTCCTCTGGTTCCCAGAAACGACAACTACCTATTCATTCTTTCTTTCATTTGATTAATGTTTTATTGAGGCTTTATCACATACAAGGCATTGTTAGGTGCTATAAGAAGAATTAAATGAACAGCAAAGCTCCTGGTTTGGTGGTGGGGGCAGGTGGGGAACTTCTAGTAGAGGAACTGTGGCATTTACAAATAACCATCAGGCAAAGCAGAAAAAAAGAAGGGTCCAGAGCCCACATTTGTGGGAGTCGACAACTTCTGGGGAGAATCAGAGAAGTCTTCATGAATAAATGGTTTCATTAGGTAGATCTATAAGCATAGGGGCAGCAAGAAAAATAGTGAATAGCATCAGCAGTACTCAGAGCTGTAAGCCATTTCAGCTCACTAAAGTAAGGCTGTATTAAGGTAGTTGGAGGAGGAAGTGCGACAAATAAGTTCACAAACTGTTGGGGCTGGTTCAACAAGTTCACCAAATGGTGGATAAGGGTAGCTCTGACAATTCTATGCAGCAAAATAGTGTCACTAGGATACTGAGAAGGCTATATGAAATGAATTAGAGTGAGAGGATACAGACAATATCTGATTAGCAGTCTGTAAATCTAAGTGGTCATCATGAGATCATAAATAAGAGGCATGTGTAAGAATAAAGACATAAACCCAGAGGACTGCGCACTTGCCTGAATGTGAAGTGTAAGAAAGAAATTTAGAAGATCTAGAAGGAGGTAGAAAAAGAATTAGTTTTGGAGGCATAAGAGTTACTCAATAAAAATATGATGAATTTGACATGCACTCAGGAACAGGTGCCTCGCAGGAGGTAGAAAATGCGGTACAAGAACGCTTATTAGAGTTAACTTAAAATTAACTGAAAAATTGCTTACATAGAATTAACAACTGAAGCCATAAAACTGGATGGAATTGCATGAAAGAATAGAAAAGACTAAAAGACCAAGTTTAGAATTTGGGAAAATTCTTACACGTAAAAATGCGGCAAAGGAAGAAAACTAGTGATAAAACTGCAATGTTAGCAATCAGAACAGTGTAGGAAACCTCAGATACCAAGAGAAGATTTCAAGAGAAAAAGGATAATCAGCAGAAATAAACGCAAGTGAGAAACTGAGAGGCATACATAAAGAGAGAAAAGGACAACAAATTTAGCAACCTGGGAGAGAAATGTATCATAAAATGGTGAAAGTGGAATCCAGATTTCAAAGAGGGAGTGGATACTGAGGAAGTGAGAACATTGAGACTAAAGGATTTTTTTTTTTCTTTCAAGAAATTTAGGCTAAACAAAGAAAATAAAAAAGAGAGAAGGGAGGGCACATGAGGCCCTAATGAGGTTTTGGAGAGTTTCCTTGTGATGGTTCTACACAAACCTTGAGGAAGATGGGCTTCCCAGGCGGTCCAGTGGTTAAGATGTTGTGTTTCCTTGATTGGGAAACTAAGATCCCACATGCCATGGTGGCCAAGTTAAAAAAGAAAAAAGAGGCAGGGCAGGGGTGGGAGTGATGCTTGATAGAAATGTGTCCACAGAGGAGGAAATTGTGAGCAAACAGGGAAAAAGAAATTGGAAAACATGTTGTTGTTGTTTTAATTTTCTGAAGATAGTGAAAAAGAATAGGTAGAAAATTTGTAGAGATGTAAACAAGGAAAGTTATGGTAACTTGAATGGCCTTAATCTTCCCTCTAAAGCACAAGGGAATCTGATGAGGGAAGAATGACAGTGAGGCTGAGGTTTTGCCTGTTGATTGAGGATGGATGGGTATTTGTATCAGTTTATATACCCACTTTCCTTTCTAATAATTCTACCTAGAAGATGTGATGTTTAACAGAAAAGGAAACTGAAGTCCATAAAAGTTTAATAACTTGTTAAGGCTTTGTGGTTAATATTAAAGCCCAGATTAATCAAGTCATGGAAACAAACTATTGGGACCCTGAGAGTTATCTAGTGTAGGTTCTTCAGTTCTACTGACTGAGATCCCAGGAGATGAAGGAGCATCAAGTAGCATCACACACATACTTTGGCCCGTATCCATTTTCTTTTTTCAAACCTACTCCTGTATAGTGTGCAGTGAGGAGTGGATGGACTTGGTCAAATAGAGTCCAAAGCTCAACACTTGAATCTTTACTACACCATGTTATGACAATATGGCCAATTTATTTTAATTTAATTTTATTTAATTTTAAGTCTCAGCTTCCCTATCTGAAAAATGGGAGATGCCTAAATTATAAAATTGTTTCGATGATCAAACAATTTAATATATGTCAAGGTCCACACACAGCACAAGATATACGGTGAGCACTCAATCAATGTGCCCCTTCCTCTTCTTAGAGAAGGTACTGGAATCTCCTGGATTTAGTAGTTTTTTCTCTCTTGTCAGCATAAGTTTATCTTCAAAAGTGTATACAGAGAACAGACCTTGAGAAAGGTCTAGCTTAAAACATAAATAGAGAGAAGATGGCTTGAGTCTAGGGCTCAAGAGGTACATTTCTATGCTCTTTTCAGAGGAGTTGGGATTCCCACCAAATGTTGAATCCCAGCTTAAAAAAGAAATTAAACTGTAACTGAAGGATCTTGTCATAATCCTGCTGCTAGTACCTAATTTATGGCCAATTAAGGGAGCACCAGGGCTTCACCCATGCAAACAGATGGCAGGCATTAGAACTGTCAACACATGGAGCTTCTTTCACAAATTTACAACTGAGGTACCATGTTATGTAAGCCAGTGATTATGCTTTATTATTCCAGAGGGAGAGCAAAAGAACATCATTGTAACTAATCATGCATGTCCAAAATTTTTTTTAAAAAAAGCTCATGGACAAGCTAGATACATGTTATTCTAAAGACGCACTCTCTGAGGATGGGTTTCTTACATTATTTTCATAATTATCTGCAGTGATTCTAAAATTCATGAAAATTGACATAAAGAAATTTGAATCTAACAGAACAATCTCTTTCCATTAATAACATTCTTGAATACATAAAGCACAACTAAGTGTATTTAGAATATCTTAATCCATGAAGAGAAATAAATGTGAACATAAGTATATCTTTGTGTCCCATAATCAGTTATGTAATCCTTACCACACTTCTTCATCAGTGTGGTAAGTTATTAGTGAAGTTAGGAGTTTAAGTAAGATGACATTTTTTGATACACTGAGATCACTGAATATTTACTAGTAATTTTTTTTATTGTTTTTAACAAAGAGTCACATATTTTCCCCCAGAAAATTAAAATCTAAGAGTCTCAACTCTATCCTTCATTTACTGTATAACTCCAATATGCAGCCATATTCTTTGTGAAAGTTGAAACATTTTCATGCTGGTTGGTAAATAGCAATGGTATGAGCTCCCTTTGTGTTTCTCCCACCGCTTTGCTCCCTGGTCCTCTGCTTCAGCCAGCCAGGAATCTCCAGACCTATCCTTGGTCCAAAAATTAGAAAAGGGTATTTGGCATATACCAGGACCAGTATCCCTGGAGAAGTAAATGGCAACCCACTCCAGTATTCTTGCCTAGAGAATCCTGTGGATAGAGGAGCCTGGTGGGCTGCTGTCCATAGGGTCGCACAGAGTCAGACACAACTGAAGCGACTTAGCATGCATGCATGCATTGGAGAAGGAAATGGCAACCCACTCCAATATCCTTGCCTGGAGAATCCCAGGGACAGAGGAGCCTGGTGGGCTGCTGTCTGCGGGGTCGCACAGAGTTGGACACGACTGAAGTGACTTAGCAGCAGCATCAACAGGACCAGTATCCATCCTGATCCATCAATTCCTGCATCATAAGACTTGTCCCAAGATGTATACAAAATATAGTAGCAAATACGTTACCAAAAAAGATTGGACATAGAGAAAAAGTCACTGGAACTGGTAGGCTGAAGACTATTTCTCAACACCCAAAATGGAGCCTAGGTATTAAAACTGAGATTAGAGCCAGACTAGGAAACTTTTACACTTATTCATTACAAAAGATAAAGATGAATGCCTGTTTCTGTATCATTTACTTGGGCTACTGAAATGAGCAAGACACAAGTTCAGTATAGGTCTGAAAACTGAGTATAGAGGGCAAACTCAGTTATATTAAATTTTGGGTTGTTATTCCTTTATCGGTGCTGGTAGCAAAACCTCCTGTTTATTCATCCTGTCCTCCACAGGTAGCTTCTTTAGCCACATCTGCATCAGTTTCCAAGGATAGTACTTCTGACCCTAACCTCTACCCAGATCTACTCTTGCTTGTGGTGGGTTGGTGCCTTCCTCCATTCCTTGTTTGCTATGGTTATTCAGTGTCAACTCCAAGTTGAAGGCAAAATAAACAAAAATACTGACTCTACTGAACCCATGCTCTGGGCTGTGTAGAATAAGCAATAGACCAGTCAGGCAGGAGTCAAGGAAGCCATCCATATCAGGACTTAGGATGTCAGAAGAGATGCAAAAAGATGGCAAAATAGTAGTTATTCGGCTTCTCTCAGGGAGGGTGCTGTTGATGTTTCTGACAAGCAACTTGGTGAAGGATGAGACTCACTAAGGCTCATGATCAAGGAGAAACAGAGGATCACAGAACTTTCCCACAAAACTGATGGGTTAGTGAAGTACAGGAGGTTTATTCTGAGTGGGGTGTGTAAATATGAAGCCTTAGCTCCAGGGCTTAAACCAAGGATAGGATAAGCTTTTCTATAAAAGGTCAGATAGTCAATATTTCACACTTTGTAAGTCAAATGACCTTGGTTGCATCTACCCAATTCTACCATAGTAATGCAAAAGCAATCAAAGACAATAAGTAAATGAACATGTCTTTGTTTCAAAAAAGATGTATGGATGATGAAATTTGAATTTCATATTGTTTTTAGAGGTCAAGAAATATTATTCATCTTTTGAAACTTTTTTGTTCCTGCCACTTAAAAATGTACAAATTATTCTCAGCTAATGGCCATACAAGAAACAGTCAATGGGCTGAATTTGACCTGTGAGCCATAGTTTGCTAACCTCTAACTTACTTAACCAATATAAAAAAATTGATTGCTGCCTCCAGTGGTCCTGTTCTGATCTTCCTCCAGGCTCTGCTCAACCTATCTTTTAAGTGAAGCAAAAACATAAAGAATACTGGTTTGAAGTGCATTCCGGGGTTGGTTTTCCCAATGCTATCTGCCAACTTGCTTTCCTCTCTCTGACACACTTCACTTCTAGTTCCCTCATCACATTATTCTTCTACAGGCACGACTCTTTCCCATTATACTCCCCACCCCTGCCACACACACATGCACTGAATTTGTGCCTCACTACAGTCCAAAATCACTGCAGATGCTGATTGAAGCCATGAAATTCAAAGACGCTTACTCCTTGGAAGGAAAGTTATGACCAACCTAGATAGCATATTAAAAAGCAGAGACATCACTTTGCCAATAAAGGTCCGTCTAGTCAAGGCTATGGTTTTTCCCGTGGTCATGTATGGATGTGAGAGTTGGACTGTGAAGAAAGCTGATCGCTGAAGAATTGATGCTTTTGAACTGTGGTGCTGGAGAAGACTCTTGGGAGTCCCTTGAACTGCAAGGAGACCCAACCAGAGCATTGTAAAGGAGATCAATCCTGGGTGTTCATTGGAAGGACTGATGCTAAAGCTGAAACTCCAATACTTTGGCCACCTCATGCGACGAGTTGACTCACTGGAGAAGAGTCTGATGCTGGGAAGGATTGGGGGTGGGAGGAGACGGGGACGACAGAGAATGAGATGGCTGGATGGCATCACCGACTCGATGGACATGAGTTTGAGTGAACTCCGGGAGTTGGTGATGGACAGGGAGGCCTGGCGTGCTGTGATTCATGGGGTCACAAAGAGTCGGACACGACTGAGTGACTGAACTGAACTGAACTGACAGTGGAAGAGCCTAACCACTGGACTGCTGGAAAGTCCCTGGTCCCTATTCTTAATTTCACTCTTGCAATCTCAAGGACTTCGCTTCAGGCGTTGTATTAATTTGAGTAGTAGGACATGGAGGTAAATATGATGGTCTGTGGGTTACTTACATTTTAATGACTTACCCCTGAAGACTGAAAAATCACAAAACTCCAGAAGGTTTTAGAATTTCAGGTGTCATGGAGGGAGAGGGGGAGAACCGTATGGAAATATTTGATGACAGTAGAATCTTTCCAGCACTGTTCTTAACCTACCATTCTCACCAGGCCAGTCTCATGAAGGCCCATGCATCCAGTGCCATGTGCCCCACCTATGCCATCTGTTTCTTTATATATATCTGTTATCTTTATATATCTACCACATGGTAAGATATATATTTGTCCACATGGTAAGACTGTGGGAACGCCAGATGCCATACAGCGTGTAGTAACACTACTTAACTGATAGGGTGATGAATTAAAAATTTTTCAGAGCCTCAGCCTGTCCCACAGTCTAAGTGGATTTTACTTTGGTTCATTTTCTAGAATGAAATCTGGGGTGATGTGAGGATATTTGCAGGATGAACACGAGAAGACAAATGTACTTTGCTAGAATGTGATCATTCAGTTGTGATCATTTGGGCTTGTCTTTTTTATGGAGCTATTATTGACTGGTGTACTTTACAAAAAAATATTTATAAGCAGGAGAGATAAAATCCAGAAGCTTGAAAGAGAGTCATTACACTGATTCATTTTAATAATGGAAGTTGAATTATAGCATGCCCTGAGCAAGCCTGGTCTAACTACGAAATAAGCACACAGCTACTGGAAAAGGGTCATATCCAGAGATAGTATTAATGGTTTAAACTTATGGAAAGAGGTGAATGTGACTGCTCTTCATCAAATATGCATGTTGTAGTGCTTTAAAATGGTACACCCTCCTCCTTTTGCAAGTAGTTATAGAAATTATATATAGCATTACCGATAAGAGAACTCACTGAGAAGGCCTGGTCTCTTGCTTCATTTACCCAAATAGAACTTACTGGTTCCTGGCCTTACGGCAGTCACTCAGACATCTAATATTTGAGGAGTTTTGAGGCAAATGTATAAATATGACACTACTTATTTCTATTCCTATTGTGTAGATGATTTCCAGCTCTAATTTGTTGAGTCCCAAACACACTGAGCTTATAGCAGTATTCTTTGGTAAATTTGACTCTGTTCAAAGTAAAAGAAGTTCACAGTCATTAGCACGTTGGTAGGTCATTAGTTAAAATTTAGCACTTTTTTGTTTAAAAATTCTTATTAAAAATGTTTTAGATATTTATCAAGTTAGTCAAAAAGTCATAGCAGAAATTCAGGATACAGAAAGTACAAGGAATTGTCACAGACCCCTGGTCAGTAAGAGACCATTCATGGAAAACATTCCTCTTCCCCCATCCTTCACTCTACCCTCTCCAACTTGCTCTGCTGAGACTAAGAACTAGACCTTGTTACGGAGAATTGTTTATGGAACTGGATACTATTGGCATTTTGAATCAGAGAGTTGGTTTTGGTGGAGGGCTGTCCTGTACACTGTAGAATGTTTAGTGGGATCTTGACCTCTACCCACTAAATACAAGTAACATTCCCTGAAAACCCCAAGGTGACAACAGAAAGTGTCCCCAGATATTTCCAAGTGTCCCTCAGGGGGAAATCACCCTTGCTGGGAAGGACACAGCCACAGCTAGCTAGATGGCAGTAAAGTGCTCTGATGCCATAGCAGTAGAACTTATGCCAGAGGTGTTCCAGAGAAAGCTGCTCATAACAGGGAAACTGCCTGAGGGGAGGTGTGCTGGGGAAGCTGCTGGCTGCTTGATATTGCTGAACTCCAAGTACTGTAATAGCCATACCCTGGAGAAGGTTGTACAAAATCCGAGCAATCTGACTGGAGCCAGGAAGCAAATTGCTTTATTCTTGCAGTATCGCCCCAGTGGCAAAATTTCAGTGCCAGCTGGCAAAGAAAAAAATTAAACAGCCCAATCCATTTTTTATAGAGCAGTTAAAAAGGGCGAATTTAGAACTGAAAAACAATAAATAAATCAATAACCAGTACAGATTACAAGCTAAATCCTATTCCAAGGTCCAGAGCCATAAATAGCAAAGTCTTTGTCTCAGTTCAATTCAGTGCAGTTTAGTCGCTCAGTCATGTCCAACTCTTTGAGACCCCATGGACTGCAGCACTCCAGGCCTCCTTGTCCATCACCAACTCCCGGAGTCCACCCAAACTCATGTCCATTGAGTTGGTGATGCCATCCAACCATCTCATCTTCTGTCATCCTCTTCTCCTGCCCTCAATCTTTCCCAGCATCAGGGTCTTTTCACATGAGTCAGCTCTTCACATCAGGTGGTCAAAGTATTGGAGTTTCAGCTTCAACATCAGTCCTTCCAATGAACACTCAGTACTTATCTCCTTTAGGATGGACTGGTTGGATTTCCATGCAGGCCAAGGGACTCTCAAGAGTCCTCTCCAACACCACAATTCAAAAGCATCCATTCTTCAGTGCTCAGATTTCTTTATAGTCCAACTTTCACATCCATGCATGACTACTGGAAAAACCATAGTTTTGACTAGATGGACCTTACTTGGCAAAGTAATGTCTCTGTTTTTTAATATGCTGTCTAAGTTGGTCATTACTTTACTGCCAAGGAGTAAATGTCTTAATTTCATGCATGGGATCTTTTAAAGGAGGTCACCATTATCTTCACTACTTCCACCATAGTTTGACCCCAGGTAAATCCTGAAAGATGGTGCTGTGAAAGTGCTGCACTCAATATGCTGGCAAATTTGGAAAACTCAGCAATGGCCACAGGACTGGAAAAGGTCAGTCTTCATTCCAATCCCAAAGAAAGGCAATGCCAAAGAATGCTCAAACTACCGCACAGTTGCACTCATCTCACACGCTAGTAGAGTCATGCTCAAAATTCTCCAAGCCAGGCTTCAGCAATATGTGAACCGTGAACTCCCAGATGTTCAAGCAGGTTTTAGAAAAGGCAGAGGCACCAGAGATCAAATTGCCAACATCCGCTGGATCATGGAGAAAGCAAGAGAGTTCCAGAAAACCATCTATTTCTGCTTTATTGACTATGCCAAAGCCTTTGACTGTGTGGATCACAATAAACTGTGGAACATTCTGAAAGAGATGGGAATACCAGACCCCCTGCCCTGCCTCTTGAGAAACCTGTATGCAGGTCAGGAAGCAACAGTTAGAACTGGACATGGAACAACAGACTGGTTCCAAATAGGAAAAGGAGTACGTCAAGGCTGTATATTGTCACCCTGCTTATTTAACTTATATGCAGAGTACATCATGAGGAACGCTGGGCTGGAAGAAGCACAAGCTAAAATGATTTCCGGGAGAAATATCAATAACCTCAGATATGCAGATGACACCCTTATGGCAGAAAGCGAAGAGGAACTAAAAAGTCTCTTGATGAAAGTGAAAGAGGAGAGTGAAAAGGTTGGCTTGAAGCTCAACATTCAGAAAACGAAGATCATGGCATCTGGTCCCATCACTTCATGGGAAATAGATGGGGAAACAGTGGGAAGAGTGTCAGACTTTATTTTTTTGGGCTCCAAAATCACTGCAGATGCTGATTGCAGCCATGAAATTAAAAGACGCTTACTCCTTCAAAGGAAAGTTATGACTAACCTAGATAGTATATTAAAAAGCACAAACATTACTTTGCCAACAAAGGTCCATCTAGTCAAGGCTATGGTTTTTCCCATGGTGATGTATGGATGTGAGAGTTGGACTGTGAAGAAGCTGATCCCTAAAGAATTGATGCTTTTGAACTGTGGTGTTGGAGAAGACTCTTGGGAGTCCCTTTGACTGAAAGGAGATCCAACCAGTCCATTTTAGAGGAGATCAGTCCTGGGTGTTCATTGGAAGGACTGATGCTAAAGCTGAAACTCTAATACTTTGGCCACCTCATGCGAAGAGTTGGCTCACTGGAAAAGACTGATGCTGGGAAGGATTGGGGCGGGAGGAGACAGCGACAACAGAGAATGAGATGGCTGGATGGCATCACCGACTCGATGGACATGGGTTTGAGTGAACTCCAGGAGCTGGTGATGGACAGGGAGGCCTGGCGTGCTGTGATTCATGGGGTCACAAAGAGTCAGACACGACTGAGTGACTGAACTGAACTGAAATAGCAGGGAGGGAACTCAGCTCCACCCATCAATAGAAAATTGAATTAAAGATTTACTGAGCATGGCCCTGCCCATCAGAACAAGACACAGTTTTCCCCTCAGTCAGTCTCTCCCATCAGGAAGCTTCCATAAGCCTCTTACCTTTATCCATCAGAGGGCAAATAGACTGAAAACCACAATCACAGAAAACTAAGCAATCTAATCACATGGACCACAGCCTTGTCTAACTCAATGAAACTATGACCTATGCCATGTAGGACCACCCAAGACGGATGGGTCATGGTGGAGAGGTGCTTCTTCTGTCTTGGGAGACTTGGCAATGTGGTCCACTGCAGAAGGAAATGGCAAACCACTTCAGTATCCTTGCCTTGAGAACCCCATGAACAGTATGAAAAGTCTGTGTCTGCCTTGGGGTAATTCCTGATCAATACAGGTGCATTAAAAACCATGAGAAATTGCCATTTCAGTATGGGAACAATAAAAATGGCAGGGGGGAGGGGGAACTAAATCTGGAGAAATGTGTTATGCCTGTAGCACTCAAAAGGACTTATAGGACAAAGGGATATGCGAGTCAAATCTAAAGTTTGAATAGGGATTTTACAAGTTAAGAAGGGAGGGTAAATATAGCTCCTGTGAAAGGAAGGGCAGACACAAATATGAGGAATTTGAAAATGTTATTGAACAGTAAAAAGTGGAATATACCAAGAAAAGAGGATTATGTGTCAAGGAACTGAACAGAGAACTAGACAGTGAACTAGCCTGGAAGAAACTGTTAGAAAGAGATGGGGGCAGATAATAAAGAAATAAAGAAATCTCCTAATAATCTCAATGGGTTGCCATTTCCTTCTCCTAGCAGCAGCAAAGGTATATGATTTATCCTCGGGGCAATAAGGAGCCATCAGAAGATAGCTGCTACTACAGTTTGTAAATATTTGCTTTTGAAGGATGGGAATAGAAGATCAGTTCCAATGGGATGAACTCAAACAGGGAAACTAATAGGAGACTAACGCAACAGTCCTAGGGGTTGCTCACTAGAGTTTAAGAGTCTAAATTTAAATCTAACTTGGGGTGTGTGTGTGTGTGTGTGTGAGTTTCTCAGTCATGTCCAGTTCTCAATCCCATGGACTGTAGTCTGCCAGACTTCTCTGTCCATGGACTTCTCCAGGCAAGAATACTGGAATGGGTAGAGATTCCCTTCTCCAGGGAACTTTTCTGACCCAGGGACCAAATCCAAGTCTCCTGCATTGCAGGTGGATTCCTAACCATCTGAGCCATCAGGGAAGCCTCAAAGCAGATTTCGGGGAATAATTAAATATGAGATGTCAACAAAAAAGTGCTTCTGTCTTGGGAGACTTGGAAGAGGTCAATAATAGATCAAAATTATGAAAGACAGAACAGGTTCAGATGAAAGTACTGGGCAACTCGGTTAAGGATATAAGTTCAGACTGTCAAAATGGTATTCAGATATTCAGATGGAGAAGTCCATTGACAGAAATGAGTTGTTTTCTTTTTTCCTGACAATCAGATGATAAAATGGATTGTGATATTGGATTTCACCATGTATCAATTTTAAAATACCACAAACATAGCTTTGGTTTTGTTAATTACAAGAACTGTTTTATTTTACACCAAGGAGTAAATAATTCCTTTTTCCCCGTTAATGCTTAAAACCTTTCTATATTTCTGAGGCTTGCATTTTTTTTCCATTGAATGTTTAAGAACTGTTATTCAGGAGAGCCATGGCGGCCTCTGAGGTGGTGGCGGTGGATCCCGCGACTCTCGCCTCGGGCGCCCCGGCCGTCCCAGCAGCCTCGAGGGGAGCCGCCGCCGCCTCGGGTCACTGGGTGCCCCCCGGGCGGCTGAGAGGCAGCCGGCCGCAAGCACCGCCGGCAAGGCAGCAGCCCTCGGGTTCGGCGCCGCCGGCCCGGGAGCTCATCCAGCTGTCGGTGAGCGAGCTGTCCCGGGCCATGCGGACCAACATCCTATGCACGGTGCGCGGCTGTGGCAAGATCCTGCCCAACAGCCCCGCACTCAACATGCACCTGGTCAAGAGCCACCGCCTGCAGAATGGCATAGTAAATCCAACAGTAAGAAAAAATTTGAAAACTGTACCGAAATTCTCCTGTTGTCCAATTGAAGGATGGCCCTGACAGACCATTTTCTCAATTTTCTCTTGTAAATCAGCACTTTATGAAAATGCATGCTGCAAAGAAGCATAAATGTAGTAAGTGCAGCAATTCATATGGGACCGAGTGGGACTTGAAAAGACATGCAAAGGACTGTGGCAAGACCTTCCAGTGCACATGTGGCTGTCCCTATGCCAGCAGGACTGCGTTACAGTCCCAATCTACCGAACTGGCCATGAGATCCCTGCAGAACACAGGGATCCACCTAGTAAGAAAAGGAAAATGGAAAACTGCCTGCACAACCAGAAGCTGTCCAGTAAGACCGTTGAATCACTGAGCAACCAACCAATTCCGCGACCAGACGCTCCAGAACTAGAAACTTCAGAAATAAAGCTGGTGGCTTCCTTTGAAGACTCTTGCAGCTCTAATGCCAAACAACAGACTCTTCCAGCAGCTCCAGGGTACCCTCAGAAGTTGCTTTTACCAAAGCCCAAAGTGGCTTTGGTCAAACTCCCCGTCATGCAGTTTTCTCCCGTGCCTGTCTTCGTGCCTGCAGCCGACTCCTCGGCCCAGCCTGTGGTGTTGGGTGTCGACCATCAGGGCTCTGCGCCCGGGGCCGTGCACTTACTGCCCTTGTCCATCGGAACCCTGATCCTCAGCCTGGATTCGGAGGCCTGCTCTCTCAAGGAGAGCCTCCCTCTTTCAAAAGTTGTCAATCCTGTTGCTGTTGAGCCGATTAGCACAGGTATTCAAGTGAACTTGGGTAAAAGTCCATTTAGCCCATTACAAGAACTCGGGAACACATGTCAGAAGAACAGCATTTCTTCCATCAATGTACAGACAGACCTGTCCCACACCACACCACAGTTCATGCCGTCTGCACAGTGGGCCAGCCCTGACTCTTCTGTGTCATCCTGTTCGCAAACTGATTTGACATTTGGTTCCCAGGTTTCCCTTCCCATTAGTGTTCAAACTCAGACTTTTTTTGCCCAGTTCTAAGGTAACCTCATCCATCGCTGCTCAGACTGATGCATTTATAGATGTCAGTTTCCAGCCAGGTGGGATCTCCAGAGAAACTCAGACCAGCGGAATGCAGAGTCCAGCAGATGACCGAGTACAGATGGACCAAGCTGTAATGTGTGGAGACATTTTTGAGAGTGTCCATTCATCATACGGTGTGTCTACAGACAATATTATAAGCAGCAGCTTAGTAGCAGAGACTGTAACTCATGACTTGTTACCTCAGAACCACCCTAAAACTTTAACTCAAGATATTGAGAAATCCACACCAATTATAAACTTCAGTGCGCCAATAGTATGTTTCATCAGAACATGACAGATAATCAGACCCAAACCATGGGTTTATTAAGTGATCTAGAAAACATCTTGTCAAGTAACCTACCTGGTCAAACCCTGGACAATCATAGTCTTTTGTCTGACACGAATACTGGACCTGACACCCAGCTCCCATCCGGCCCAACCCAGAATCCTGCAATTGATTTTGATATTGAAGAGTTCTTTTCAGCCTCAAATATACAGACACAAACCGAGGAGAGTGAGCTTAGCACCATGACCACTGAGCCAGTCTTGGAGACGCTGGACATAGAAACCCAAACTGACTTCTTCCTTGCAGACCCTTCTGCCCAGGCCTACAGTTGTAGAGGAAATTCTAGCTTCTTAGGCCTTGAGATGTTTGACACGCAGACACAGACAGATCTGAACTTCTTTTTAGACAGTAGCCCTCGTCTGCCACTGGGAAGTTTCCTGAAACACTCCAGCTTTTCCATGAGTACTGATTCATCTGACACAGAGACCCAGACTGACGGAATCTCCACTGCTAAAAACCTGCCTGCCCTGGAAAGCAAAGTTCAGTTGAACAGTACCGAAACACAGACCATGAACTCTGACTTTGAAACTTTGGGCAGCTTATTCTTCACCAGCAATGAAACTCAGACAGCAATGGATGACTTTCTTCTGGCCGACCTGGCCTGGAACACGATGGAATCTCAGTTCAGCTCTGTTGAAACCCAAACGTGTGCAGAACTACACGCAGTCTCCAACTTCTGAAAGCGGAGTCCACATGGGGGATGGATTCACAGTTCCCTTCTGGATTTAGGAGAGGAAGAACAGGGACAACAGTATTAACTCTATTGAATGGAGTCGACGATAAAGAACTGTTATTCAGAGACTCAGCAGTGTCTTTGGAGTTCATAAGCCAGTTGTGTGAATGAATAAGAAAAATCTGAAAACTTTTAATTTAAAAAATCAATCTTAATTTCTTCAATTATAAAAGGAAGAGTTGAAATTTCATATTTGAATTCTCTTTATAAGTTTTCTGTGTAGAGTTTTGGCTATTAATTTGGGAAAGGGATTATAGTGCCTCTGGTGCTCTTAAAGATAAAGCAGGAAGGGAGATGCCAGGATCAGTTTCTGAGAGAAGCTTAACAATCACTTTAAAAATCAATAGTGTAATTACTAGGTTTGAAAGCTGAATTCTGCTTCAGCTATTCCCATTGCTTCTTTTGTAGAGTTTAGTGGTTTTGCTTACTTTAGTAGGCACACTTCCTGGTGAGACTGTTATTACAGGCCCAGTTGGGTCATAAAGATCTAAAACTTTCCTTTTCTCTTCATTATGCCTAGCAGTTGGTACTTATTTTGAAACTCACAGCATAGACACATGAATTGGATTAGCATCAGCTACAATAACACTGAAATTTTATTTCAAGACTAAGCTTTGATTAAAAAGAAGAACTTTGCAGAATTTACTAGTTTGGATGAAGTGTAATGGTCATATTATGCACCACCTGGCTACAATCATGTAATTGAACTAATATTAAAACAAAAATCAGAATGCAAAGACAAATCATTATTTGGTAGTTAATAAAGGTGATGTCCTCCCAGATGAGTGAAAGAGAGTATATTTTCATCTGGATGAGAAATCTAATTGTGCTGAGTGAAAACTTTTATTTATTGTGTTGTACTCACAGGGTTGTTTTTTTTTCTCTTTGTCTTGTTTTTACCTTTTTATATAGTTGTCAGGTAATTATAACCTTATTAGCTGCTCCCTAAGAAAAATTAGAAAGCACAGAAAAATATAAATATAATCCCACCATTCAAAGGTAACTACTGTTATTTTTTCAGTGAAAAGTGAAAGTGTTAGTCACTCAGTTGTGTCCAACTCTCTGTGACCCTAGGGACTGTAGCCTGCCAGGTTCCTCCATCCATGGGATTTTCCAGACAAAAATACTGGAGTACACGTGTCTCTTTCAATTCTGGTTTCCTCGGTGTGTATGCCCAGGAGTGCGATTGCTGGATCATATGGCAGTTCTATTTCCAATTTTTTGAGGAATCTCCACACTGTTCTCCATAGTGGCTGTACTAGTTTGCATTCCCACCAACAGTGTAAGAGGGTTCCTTTCTCTCCACATCCTCTCCAGCATTTATTGCATGTAGACTTTTGGATAGCAGCCATTCTGACTGGTGTGAAATGGTATCTCATTGTGGTTTTGATTTGCATCTCTCTGATTATGAGGGACATTGAGCATTTTTTCATGTGTTTGTTAGCCATCTTTATGTCTTCTTTGGAGAAATGTCTGTTTAGTTCTTTGGCCCATTTTTTGATTGGGTCATTTATTTTTCTGGAATTGAGCTGCAGGAGCTGCTTGTATAATTTGGAGATTAATCCTTTATCCGTTGCTTCATTTGCTATTATTTTCTCCCATTCTGAAGGCTGTCTTTTCACCTTACTTATAGTTTCCTTTGCTGTGCAGAAGCTTTTGATTTTAATTAGGTCCCATTTGTTTATTTTTGCTTTTATTTCCAATATTCTGGGAGGTGGGTCATGGAGGATCCTGCTGTGATTTATGTCGGAGAGTGTTTTGCCTACGTTCTCCTCTAGGAGTTTTATAGTTTCTGGTCTTACATTTAGCTCTCTAATCCATTTTGAGTTTATTTTGGTGTATGGTGTTAGGAAGTGTTCTAGTTTCATTCTTTTACAAGTGGCTGACCAGTTTTCCCAGCAACACTTGTTAAAGAGACTGTCTTTTCTCCATTTGATATTCTTGCCTCCTTTGTCAAAGATGAGGTGTCCATAGATGCGTGGATTTATCTCTGGGCTTTCTATTTTGTTCCATTGATCTATAATTCTGTCTTTATGCCAGTACCATACTGTCTTGATGACTGTGGCTTTGTAGTAGAGCCTGAAGTCTGGCAGGTTAATTCCCCCAGTTCCATTCTTCTTCCTCAAGATTGCTTTGGCTATTCGAGGTTTTTTGTATTTCCATACAAATTGTGAGATTATTTGTTCTAGTTCTGTGAAAAATATCTTTGGTAGCTTGATAGGGATTGCATTGAATGTATAAATTACTTTGGGTAGTATACTCATTTTTAAAATATTTATTCTTCCAATCCATGAACATGGTATATTTCTCCATCTATTAGTGTCCTCTTTGATTGCTTTCAGTAGTGTTTTATAGTTTTCTATGTACAAGTCTTTTGTTTCCTTAGGTAGATATATTCCTAAGTATTTAATTCTTTTCGTTGCAACAGTGAATGGAATAGTTTCCTTAATTTCTCTTTCTATTTTCTCATTATTAGTGTATAGGAATGCAAGGGATTTCTGTGTGTTGATTTTATATCCTGCAACGTTACTGTAATCATTGATTAGCTCTAGTAGTTTTCTGGTAGAGCACTATTTATAATAGCCAGGACATGGAAGCAACCTAGATGTCCATCTGCAGACGAATGGATAAGAAAGCTTTGGTACATATACACAATGGAGTATTATTCAGCCATTAAAAAGAATACATTTGAATCAGTTCTAATGAGGTGGATGAAACTGGAGCCTATTATACAGAGTGAAGTAAGCCAGAAAGAAAAACATCAATACAGTATACTAACACATATATATGGAATTTAGAAAGATGCAAATGATAACCCTGTATACGAGACAGCAAAAGAGACACAGATGTATAGAACAGTCTTTGGGACTCTATGGGAGAGGGTGAGGGTGGGATGATTTGGGAGAATGGCATTGAAACACGTACGTTGTCATATGTGAAACGAATCACTAGTTCAGGGTCAATGCATGTTATAGGATGCTCGGGGCTGGCATGCGGGGATGATCCAGAGGGAGGATAAAGGGAGGTGGGAGGGGGGTTCAGGAGGGGGAACTTATGTAAACCTGGGGCAAATTCATATCAATGTATGGCAAAACCAACCAATATAATATTGTAAAATAATTTGCCTCCAATAAAAAATAATTACCTAAAAAAAAAAAAAATACTGGAGTAGTATTCCATGGAGTAGCCATTTCCTTCTCCAGAGGATCTTCCCAACCCAGGATCGACCCTGGATCTGCCTCATTGCAGGCAAACTCTTTACCATCTGAGCTACCAGGCAAGCCCCAGTATTTCAGTTCAGGGAAGGGGGAGCCTGGTGAGCTTCCGTCTATGGGGTCACACAGAGTCGGACACGACTGAAGTGACTTAGCAGCAGCAGCAGCAGTGACATCACACTGCCTAATTTTTTTCCTACTTTGTCCACATTTTGCTGCTGCTGCTAAGTTGCTTCAGTTGTGTCCGACTCTGTGCGACCCCATAGACAGCAGCCCACCAGGCTCCCCCGTCCCTGGGATTCTCCAGGCAAGAACACTGGAGTGGGTTGCCATTTCCTTCTCCAATGTGTGAAAGTGAAAAGTGAAAGTGAAGTCGCTCAGTCGTGTCCGACTCTTAGCGACCCCATGGACTGCAGCCCACCAGGCTCCTCCATCCATGGGATTTTCCAGCCAAGAGTACTGGAGTGGGGTGCCATTGCCTTCTCCATACAGGGGTAGAATGAATAGTACTTGCATACACACAGACAGATAGATATACAGATAGACAAATTTACCCTGTCATTTATTGAACATACGTGCCAATCATGGAGCTAGTTGGGATAGATAGCCTGATGAAAAGGTATACACATATACACATAAGTACATACATAATTACTGTCACAGTAAACATGAAAAGAATACTTTTTATCTTCCATTTTAATGTTACACTTGGCTCTAGAGAGTTGAAGTATCCTATCGCAATGCAATATGGTTTATAAGTAGAGAAGGAGGATCCTCTCTGCAAGGGCCATTACATCATGCTGCTTTACCATATTGTATTAGTTATTTGTTGTTCAGTTGCTAAATCATGGTTGACTCTTTGTGACCCCATGGACTGTAGCACACCAGGCTCATGTTAATAAAAATATCTCATGAGCAGAAGTTGAATCTTAAAACTGGCCATATAAGCCCATTTTAATTTTTAGTTTTGTAAAGAATTCTTTGCGTATATCTTTTTCCCCCTTAGAATAATTTCCTTGAGGAGCTACTCAGCAGTAGAATTACTGATTCAAAGTAAATACGCATTTTTATTTTTGTTTATTTTTAAATGTTTTGTTGAAATATAGTTGATTTACAATGTTATAAGTTTCAGGTATACAGTATAGTGATTCAGTATTTCTACAGATTATACTCCATTTAAGATTATCACAGAATATTGGCTATATCCCCTGTGCTGTACATTACATCTTTATATCTTATTTATTTTATACCTAGTAGTTTGTACCTCTTAATCTCCTTCCACTACCTTGCCCCTCCTCCTATCTTCTTCCCATTGGTAACCAGTACTCTGTTCTCTGTATCTTTGAATCTGTTTCTCTTTTGCTGTATTGTTTGTTTTATTTTTTTAGATTCCACATATAAGTGAAATCATACAGTATTTGTCCTTCAATGTCTGACTTACTTCACTAAGCATAATACCCTCCCGGTCTTCAAGAACACCTCTGTTCATCTGATTCACAGGAAAGTAAATATAGTTTTTGGAGATGTTTCTTGACTGAAAATCAGAGGCCAGGTTGATGTTAAGGATTATATAATCACAGATTATATTCTGATCCCTTAGAGTTGCGTAGCACACTGGCCCTGAGTTGGTTGCAATTATAAAATCTGAATTAAAGTTTAGGCTATAGTTATAATCCTCCTGCAGTCAACACTGACCTGACTGCATTTGTAATACTGAGCTCAATGCTGAGTGCCAGAATTTAGAAAGATATTAACACATTAAATGTGACCAAAATGGTGGTGAGGGGGAAGGGGTGGTGATCCAGAAGAGCTGTATGACAATCATGACATAGGAAGGAAAAAAATATCACCTTCCAGGTCCTTGCATGTTGTTGCAAATGACAGCATTTCAGTGATTTTTATGGCTGAGTAGTATTTCATTGTGTATATATACTATCCATTCATCTGTTGATGGACTGTTATGTTGCTTCCGCATCTTAGTTATCATAAATAATGCTTCTATGAGCTCTGAGGTGTGTATATCTTTTCCAATTAACGCTTTTTTTAAAATTTTGGCAAATACCCAGAAGTTAAATTACTGAATCACATGGCAGTTCCAGCTTTACTTTTTTGAAGAATAGCCATACTGTTTTCCATAGAGACTACATCAATTTACAATCCTACCAATAGTGCACAGGGTTTTCTTTTTTCCACATCCTCCAACACTTGTTATTTGTTGCCTTTTGTTTGTTTGTTTTGTTTTTTGCTTTTTTAATATAAATTTATTTATTTTAATTGGAGGCTAATTACTTTACAATATTGTAGTGGTTTTACCATACATTGACTTGAATCCACCACGGGTGTACATGTGATCCCCATCCTGAATACTTCCCCCGACCTCCCTGCCCATCCCATCCCTCTGGGTCATCCCAGTACACCAGCCCTGAGCACCCTGTCTCATGCATCGAACCTGGACTGGCAATCCATTTCACATATGATAATATACATATTTCAATGCCATTCTCCCAAAGCATTCCACCCTTGCCCTCTCCCACACAGTGCAAAAGCCACATCTCCCAACACTTGTTATTTGTTGCCTTTTTGATGATAATCTTGCTGACAGATGTGAGGTGATATCTCATTGTGGTTTTGATTTGCATTTCTGTGATGACTAGCCGTGTTGAGCATATTTTCATGTGCCTGATGGCCATCTGCATATCTTCTTTGGGAAAATATCTATTCATGTCTTCTGTCCATTTTTAATTAGCTTTTTTTTGATGCTGATTACTATGAGCTCATTCTGTATTTTGAATTTGCTATTCAGTTACTAAGTCATGTCTGACCTTTTTGTGATCCCATTAACTGCAGCATGTCAGGCTTCCCTGTCCTTCACTATCTCCCAGAATTTGCTCTAATTCATGTCCACTGAGTTGGTGATGCTGTCTAATCATCTTGTCCTCTGGTGCCCTCTTCTCCTTTTGCCTTCAATCCTACCCTGGATCCAGGTCTTTTCCAGTGAGTCAGCTCTTCCCATCAGGTGGCCAGAGTATTGAAGCTTCATCTTCAGTATCAGTCCTTTGAATGAATATTCAGGGTTGATTTCATTTAGGATTGATTGGTTTGATCTCCTTATCACATACATCATTATCAGATATCATTTGTAAATATTGTCTCCCATCCAAATGGGTTGTCTTCTCATTTTGTCAGTAGTTTTCTTTGTTGTGCAAAAGCTTTCAAGTTTATCTGAGTGGCTCTTGTTTATTTTTCTCTTGTTTTTCCCTTTCCTGAGTACACAGATCCAAAAAATATTGCTAAGACTTATGTCAAGAATAATACTGCCTATGTTTTACTTTAGGAGTTTTATGATTTTCAGTTTTACATTTGGAATTTTAATTCATTTGGGTTTATTGTATATGGAATGATAAAATGTTCTGATTTCACTCTTACATGTAGCTGTCCAGTTTTCTCAGCACCACTGATTGAAGGGACTGTATTTCTATATTGTATATTTCTGCCTTAAAATAATATACATATTTTTAAATTGTTAACTAGAACCATTTTGCAGTTTACTTTGCAGTGGCAAGGTATGAGAACTTCTGTTACCCTGAAACCTGCCCAGCATGATTTTTTGGTTGAAATAATCTTAAAAGACATGATGGTGCAAATCAAGCCAGGGCATGAAATATGTCATCATCCAAGAAGAGTTAGTGTGACATTTATTCTTGTCTTATAATTGATACATGGAGCTTAGTTATTGACAGTTTAAAGCTTGGAAGATAGTTCATTCTTTTGTAATTGCTTCATTATCCTAAAGAAGAATAAACCCACTTTTAAAAAGCTTCAGAAAACTGTGAGTATATAAAAGCTTAAATAATATTTTTTTATGAAATGCCAGAAGTTAATAGTAAAGGCTAACAAGGTACCTGCAAATGATGAATAGACAAGGGAAAACAAATTAACCAAGTGACTAGTTAAAGCATGGAGCAAACATCATGATGTGAGAAGGCCCCAATTTATAGATGATACATAGTGTGCTCAGTGATGGAAAAGAAGGAAAGAGTTCAGAGAAATTAATGTGTGGATTTTCACAATGTGGTGCCTTTGTTTTATTTTTGTATAATTTTCAAGATCTCTATTTCCTATATTTACATGAAGTGGTTGCCAATAGGATGGTTTTTTCCTATTAATATAGAAGAAACTAACAGTCAGTCACATAACTGAGCCATCATATTTCCTATACAGTGTTAATAATAATGCAAATAATGTGATGGAACTTTAATAAATACAATACTATATGGAAAATCATTTGAGTTTATGTCATTTGTTAAAATATAAAACACAAGTTAATTATATTTCTCCTCTAATTAAACTTTTTTTTTATTGAAGTGTCATTGATTTACAATGTTGTATTAGTTTCAGCTATACAGGAAAATGATTCATATATATATATATATGTATGTCTCTCTCTATATATATATACACATATGTACACAAATACTTTTTCGATCCTTTCTCATGTAGGTTATTACAGATTTTGATTATAGTTCTCTGTGCTTTACAGTAGGTCCTTGTTGGTAATCTATTTTATATATAATAGTGTATATTAATTAATCCCAATTAATCCCAATTAATCCTTCTGATTTATTGATATCCCTTCCCTAATCTTTGTTTTAATACTCTTTCATCTCATTTAACCCTCACAATAGTCTTATGAGAAAAGATGACATAAAATATTCCAGAAAAGAAAACTTAGAATCAGACACAATGACTTTTTAGTAATTAATTTATTTTTTATTGGAGGCAAATTATTTTACAATATTATATTGGTTGGTTTTGCCATACATTGACATGAATTTGCCCCGGGTTTACATAAGTTCCCCCTCCTGAATCCCCCTCCCACCTCCCTCCTCCCTTTATTCTCCCTCTGGGTCATCCCCGCATGCCAGCCCTGAGCATCCTATAACATGCATCGACCCTGAACTAGTGATTTGTTTCACATATGACAACATACGTGTTTCAATGCCATTCTCCCAAACCATCCCACCCTCACCCTCTCCCATCAACATCCCTCATAATCAGAGAGATGCAAATCAAAACCACAATGAGATACCATTTCACACCAGTCAGAATGGCTGCTACCAAAAGTCTACATGCAATAAATGCTGGAGAGGATGTGGAGAGAAAGGAACCCTCTTACACTGTTGGTGGGAATGCAAACTAGTACAGCCACTATGGAGAACAGTGTGGAGATTCCTCAAAAAACTGGAAATAGAACTGCCATATGATCCAGCAATCGCACTCCTGGGCATACACACCGAGGAAACCAGAATTGAAAGAGACACATGTACTCCAGTGTTCATCGCAGCACTGTTTATAATAGCCAGGACATGGAAGCAACCTAGATGTCCATCTGCAGACGAATGGATAAGAAAGCTTTGGTACATATACACAATGGAGTATTATTCAGCCATTAAAAAGAACACAATGACTTTTTAGAGCCATGTAGTGCGATGTCTGACTCCAGGACCAAGATCTGTCTAGTATACTGTGTTTAAATTGTTGCTTTTATATCAAAAATTGTGTTAACTAGTAACTTAGATTCAGTTGGAGGAATCTTTTTAAAAGAGTAGAGTGGGAGAGATTGAGGCAGAGAAAATAAGTATGATGCTTTCGAAGTAAGGAAGCGTGTCAATAGCCTGAATAACTCGGTATAAGATATCTAGCCTGCATCACTGGTTAAACGATAATGCCATTAAGAGATACAGGGAATTTAGCTGCAAGTCTTGATGGACGATAATTCATGCAGTTAAGGCTAAGATGAATTTGAAGCACTGGTGAAATATGCATATGACACTGAGTGACATCATTGCAGTATGGACCTGGAGAGTTCGAGGTCTGAGATATAGATTTGAAAGTATATTTGCCTGGGGATCCTAATTACAGTCTTAAGAGTAAATTTTATTTCCTGGGAGAGCTTAGAGAAAAGGGTAATTAGCATATTATATAAGAACTAGGGTCTAGTAAAGATCGGTCTACCTGGGATTGTATTGCAGATTTACCCCCTTTCTAGTTCTGTGGTCTCAGGCAAGTTAATAGTCTCTGTAAGCCTCATCTCTCGTTTCTTGTTCTAACCTGGAGACACACTGTCTGGAGCTATTTTTCATTGTCACAATTGGCTTTCTAAGGACACGACTGAGCGACTTCACTTTCACTTTTCACTTTCACACATTGGAGAAGGAAATGGCAACCCACTCCAGTGTTCTTGCCTGGAGAATCCCAGGGACGGTGGAGCCTGGTGGGCTTCTGTCTATGGGGTCACACAGAGTCAGACACGACTGAAGTGACTTAGCAGCAGCAGCAGCAGCAAGGATATCTGTTGGGTAAAGGTGAGGATAATTGCTAAATATTCTACAATGAACAGTATAGACTCTATAACAAAGAATTATCTGATCCAAAATGTCAGTAGCACTGAGTTTGAGAAAACCTACTATAAAACTTCTATAAAGTGGGAGTCATTATATTTACCTCATAAAGTTGTTGTGAGATTTCACTGAGGTGCTGCCGGTAATAAAAACAAGACTGTACATGTTGTAAATAATAAATATTTAAGAAAAATAAGTCAATCAATTGAGTGGGAATAGAGGGCAAAAGACCTAACTTGGGTAACTGCTTAACTTTAAGGGATAGGAGAGGAAAAAATATGTGTGATAGATGCTGAAAAGTAATCTAGAGGAGAGAAAGGAGGAAAATTCAGGGAAAGAATAGAGTAGTTCAGATCACTGACACAAGTTTCTGCTTCATGGCTACAAATCAGAGAAATCCAGCAGGGCCAGCAGTAGAGCAGGGCCATGACTCCTCAGGTAGGTCACTGAGAATGGGAGCTGAAAAGAGCCCACCAAGATTTACAGGAGATAAGTGGTAACTTTGAGGGGAAAATTGTAATAAGAGTAAAATGAAAAATAGGAACAGACTGTTAGGTTGCAGTAGGTTGAGAATTAAATGAAAAATGAGAATGCGAGATAGGAAATGAAGTTTATTCAAATTGGCTATTTAGTCATAAGGATTGTTTTGTGTTTTAGGATTGGAGAGACCATCCTATTTGTTGACTGAAAGGAAGGAAATGCCTAAGGGAGACAATGGAACAATAAGAGCTGTTGTAATTGACAGAGCAAGAGTGGAGAGTAATGATAGAGTTTGTGATCAGAAGTAATGAAAACAGGATTTGCTGTAGAAAGAAGTTGGGGTACTTTCTCTGGGAGAGAAATACAATGATAAACTCATTATGCCTTAGCCCCAGGGTAAGAAAAAAGAGAAGCAAGAATTTAGTTTTTATGAACTTCTCATAAATTACAAAAATAATTTTCTTAAATAGCCCAGATACACAAGAAGATGTATCTTCTAAATTGCTGTTAATATTTCTTCAGAAAATTTTCTGTTATGAATTGAGTATTTTGTAAATCCATGTGTTGAAACCCTAGTCCCTGAGTATGACTATACTTGAAAATAGGACCTTTACAAGGTAATCAAAGTTAAATGAAGTCAGCGGTGGGGCCCTAATCTAAGAGGTGTTAGTCTTTCAGTCATGTCTGATTCTTTATGAGTCCATGGACTGTAGCCTGCCAGGCTTCTCTGTCCATGGAATTCTCTAGGCAAGAATCCTTGAGTGGGTAGCCATTCTCTTCTCCAGGGGAATATTCCCAACACAGGGATTGAACCGGAGTCTCCTGCATTGTAGGCAGCTTCTTTGCTGTCTGAACCACCAGGGAAGACCCTAATCTAAGAGGACTGGTGTTTTATAATTAGAAGAAGAGACAGGAGGAAAGGCCATGTGAAGACAGGAAGAAGGGGCTATAAGTTGGGAAGAAAGGCTTCACCTGAAACCTGCCCTGCTGGCAACTTGATGTTGGACTCCTAGCCTCCAGAACTGTGAGAAAATAGATTTTCGTTGTTAAACAATACAGTCTGTAGCATTTTGTTAGCACATCACTAGCAGTCTAATATCGGAGAAGGCAATGGCAAGCCAGTCCAGTACTCTTGCCTAAAAAATCCCATGGATGGAGGAGCCTGGTAGGCTGCAGTCCGTGGGGTCGCTAAGGGTCGGACACGACTGAGCGACTTCACTTTCACTTTTCACTTTCACACATTGGAGAAGGAAATGGCAACCCACTCCAGTGTTCTTGCCTGGAGAATCCCAGGGACGGGGGAGCCTGGTGGGCTTCCGTCTATGGGGTCACACAGAGTCGGACACGACTGAAGTGACTTAGCAGCAGCAGCAGCAGGAGTCTAATATATTTCCTAACTGGAACTTCTATACATATAATGTAATAGAAGAAGGAAGATGATCTGTTAAAATAAAGTTGTCTTAAAGCATTGGATTGACCACGAAGGGAGGATGTGAGAGTAGTAGATATTTGATATCAAATTCTAGCACTAGCTTTTAACTAACTGGCTTCAGCTTTCCATATTGGGAGATAAAAAAAATTATGTGAATGATGAGTGATATTGTGTTAGAGTCCAGTTGCCTCTATTCATACTTCATGCTGATACTTACTAGTCGTATAACCTTCAGTTCCTTTTATCGATAAAACAGGATAAACTAACATGAAATAGTTTATACAATTTCTAACACGTTAGTTATTCTTTTCATATTTTTCTTGATGTTTTTGTTATTTCAAGATTTTCTGATCACTAATTTGTGACATCAAGGGATAGATTTATCTCAGTTTCTAATGATTTTTGCAAGAAATAAAAAGAGCAGACTAGATCAAAAATAAGTTCAGACAGATTGATTTTTGAAAAAAAAAATGTTATGCTAGAAGCTAATGTTGTCTTTGTTTCAGTTTCAAGGCATAAATAAGTATACTAAAAATATATTTTGAGAATAAATTTATTGTGCCATCCTAGCATTTAATTTTCAGTTTAATTTAAAAAAATGGTGACTTTCATAGTATTTTATGTTCCCGTGCAATTTTTCTTACCAGAGTTTTCTAGAGGCAGTCTTTAAATAGTTACCAAAAATGTAGATTCTTTTGACTAATATCTGATACAGTTGATACCTCTACATTAACTAAAATATTGATATTATCATCTAAGTATTTTTATTGTTTTTAAAAAAATGGCCTATTTATTTTCAAACAATTTTGATTAAAACATATAAACTTATAAATTTAAAATAATGTCTAAGTAAATAAGCTTGAAAAATATTAAATGGACAAAATATCCACTGTTGCCATAGATTCTGTTTGAAATTCAAAGAATCTGGAGAAAATGAAATGAATTTGGCATGCCAGGGCAGTCTATCCTTAGAGACATATTTCTCCCTATAACCCAAAAGGCTAAACTACCACATGAGATTTGATTCTAATCTCTTCTGCTTTTAATTGAAAGTGAAAGTTGTGCTACATTTTAAAATTTGTTCTTTCACTTTAACTGGGCTTAAATCTAACATTTCACAGCAATTGGGATTCGTGAATAGAAACATCATTGTAAGCTAAAATAATTAGCCTAAGTTAATGTCCTGTATATATAATTCAGTGATAAATCACTAAGTGTTTCAAAACCCTTTCACGCACATTTATAACAATGCATGTCTTCATTAGGACCCAACATTTAGATGATTAGTTCATTTCAACTAAACCTTTGTCCTGAAAATTCATCATTCATATAGGTGATTTCTCAAGAGGCACACACTTTCAACTCATAACCTTGACTTTTATATAAGACTTTGCTTCAGAAAACAAGTTTTCTTGTTTTCTCCTGGTCACACAATAAATGAAAGAAGGAATAGACTCACCATTTCAAATCTCTGTTATATTAATATACTAGAGGGTTATTGATGAGTAAGATACACTGGATTCCTGATCTTGTGAAACTAATTGTATTGTGGGAAAAACAACAGATATTTAAACAAGGTAGGTTTTTAAAAAACTTTTTAATTGGAGGAAGATTGCTTTGCAATGTGTTGGTTTCTGCTATTCAACAATAAGAGTCAGCTATAAGTGTGTGTATGTATGTATGTGTGTGTATATATATATATACACATATATATATATACCCTCCCTCTAGAGGCACCTGTGGAGAACAGTATGGAGATTCCTTTACAAAAACTAGGAATACAGCTACAGTATGACCCAGCAATCCCACTACTGGGCATATACCCTGAGAAAACTAGAATTCAAAAAGATGCACATACCCTAATATTCACTGCAGCACTTAAAGTAGCTTTTAACAAGTGATAAATGCTGATATGAAAATAAAGGGGATTAAAGTGACAGAGAGTAACAGCAGTTAGGGTTTATGGTAAAGGCTAGTTTGCTATCTTTGGTAGGGAAGATACATCTGAAGAGGACACCGTGCAGCTGAGACATTAGCAGCTTTAAGAAAAAGCCATGCAGAGATCTAGAGAAAGAATATTCCAGGCAGAGGGAAAAGGCTCTGAGTCAGGTACAAGCTTGATGTACTCTAAAGTCAGAGGGAGTATAGTAGGAGAGAAATCAGTCAGAGAGCTTACAGAGGACTGATATGATCTGACTTACTTTTTAAAAAGATAACCCTGCCTACTGTGTAAGGACAAGAGTGGTAGTAAAAATGTGTGTGTGTGTGTATAAATACATATGGCATATGGGCTTCCCCTGTGGCTCTGCAGTGAAGAATCCTCCTGCAATGCAGGAGCCACAAACGACACAGGTTCAATCCCTGGGTCAGGAAGATCCCTTGGAGGAGGACATGGCAACCCACTCCAGTATGCTTGCCTGGAGAATCCCATGGACAGAGGAGCTAACACTACTGAAGAGACTTAGAATGCAAACACACATATTAATATATAATGAAAGGAAATTCTATTCCAATGGAAATTCCCAAGAGAGGAAATGGTGTCTGATACCAAAGGGGCATAGAAAAATGGGATTTGTTTCAGATTATTCAGGTATTCAAAAAGTAATATGCCAAACCCAATACCTCATATTTGCTAAGAACTGTACCATACATGAGTGGTTGTTGTTGTTCAGACATCGCTAAGTCTTGTCTAACTCTTTGTGATCCTATGGACTGCAGCAGACCAGACTTCCCTGTCCATCACCAACTCCTGGAGTTTACTCAAACTCATGTGCATTGAGTCAGTGATGGCATCCAACCATCTCATCTTCTGTTGCCCCCTTCTCCTGCCCTCAATCTTTCTTTCCTCAGGGTCTTTTCCAGTGAGTCAGCTCTTCACATCAGGTGGCCAAAGTATTGGAGCTTCAGGTTCTGCATCAGTCCTCTCAATGAATATTTCGAGTTGATTTCTTTTAGGTTTGACTGGTTTGAACTCCTTGCTGTCCAAGGGACTCTTAAGAGTCTTCTCAAGCAGCTGTAAATTTCTTTCAGGTGTTTCTTATGCTCCTTATATAATCCACAGTAGCTTGAGTTTCCTTCCTTCATGGATTGTAGGCATTGCCTAAGTTTGTATGTGTGTCTGGATGAATAGATGGGTGGGTGGATGAATGGAGGGGTGGATAATTGAAAATAAATGTAAAAGTTGTTTAATTTTATTGTATTTGGGGCTCATGATTCCTCTGAAGAAATGTATTCATATGTTACTTGCTAGTATAAACCACTAATAATTACAACTCCTAGTTAAAGATAAACAAAAATAACATGACAAACACAAGAGATTTTACCTGAAGTCACAAAGTGAATTATTAGATTTTATTCAATAAAAGAAGTAAAATAATGAAAGATGCTTCTAAAATCTTAGACTTAGTAACAGGTGTCCCGGTTGGAGGACTAAATTTATATTTTCGTTTAATGGACATGTTTTAAAGTATTTATCCAAGATCCATGTTACAAAAATCTAATGGGCTATAATCATACACACCTGTCAAATAAAGAGAGCACAAATAACATTTGACAAATATTTTGCTTAGCACTATTGAAGCATTTGCAATAGTTTCTGGTTTAAGATTTTACTTTTGACTTATTTTGTTTTAATCTTTAATCATTAAGAATAGATTGCCACCTTATTTTAGAATGTAATCAAGAAAAAATGTTCTAAAGAAGTTTTGAGATTTTCTCCCATCCTATTTTGAATTTGAAAAATTTCTATTTTAAATTTTTTTATACAAGATTTCTAAACAGCATAGTTTAATTGGTGATAAGAGATCACGAAGACTAAATTAACTATTATATATTATTGAATGCATAAATGATGTATGAATATAAAAAGTTCTTTGTATACAGAGTTATCATTACCATCTTTCTAAATTCCATATATATGCATTAGTATACTATATTGGTGTTTTTCTTTCTGGCTTACTTCACTCTGTATAACAGGCTCCAGTTTCATCCACCGCATTAGAACAGATTCAAATGTATTATTTTTATTGAAGGCTAATTATTTTACAATATTTTATTGGTTGGTTTTTCCATACATTGACATGAATCCGCCCCAGGTGTACATGAGTTCCCCCTCCCAAACCCCCCTCCCACACCCCTCCTCCCCTTGTCCTCCCTCTAGGTCATCCCTGCATACCAGCCCCGAGCATCCTGTAACATGCATCGACCCTGAACTGGTGATTCATTTCACATATGATAATATACATGTTTCAATGCCATTCTCCCAAACCATCCCACCCTCACCCTCTCCCCCAGAGTCCCAAAGACTGTTCTATACATCTGTGTCTCTTTTGCTGTCTCATATACAGGGTTATCATTTGCATCTTTCTAAATTCCATATATATGCGTTAGTATACTGTATTGGAAAAGGCAGAGGCACCAGAGATCAAATTGCCAACATCCGCTGGATCATGGAGAAAGCAAGAGAGTTTCAGAAAAACATCTATTTCTGCTTCATTGACTATGCCAAAGCCTTTGACTGTGTCGATCACAATAAACTGTGGAACATTCTGAAAGAGATGGGAATCCCAGACCACCTGATCTGCCTCTTGAGAAACCTGTATGCAGGTCAGGAAGCAACTGTTAGAACTGGACATGGAACAATAGACTGGTTCCAAATAGGAAAAGGTGTACGTCAAGGTTGTATATTGTCACCTTGCTTATTTAACTTCTATGCAGAGTACATCATGAGGAACGCTGGGCTGGAAGAAGCACAAGCTGGAATCAAGATTGCCGGGAGAAATATCAATAACCTCAGATATGCAGATGACACTACCCTTATGGCAGAAAGTGAAGAGGAACTCAAAAGCCTCTTGATGAAAGTGAAAGAGGAGAGTGAAAAGGTTGGCTTGAAGCTCAACAATCAGAAAACTAAGATCATGGCATCTGGTCCCATCACTTCATGGGAAATAGATGGAAAAACAGTGGAAACAGTGTCAGACTTTGTTTTTTTGGGCTCCAAAATCACTGCAGATGCTGATTGCAGCCATGAAATTAAAAGACGCTTGCTCCTTGGAAGGAAAATTATGACCAACCTTGATAGTATATTAAAAAGCAGAGACATTACTTTGCCAACCAAGGTCCGTCTAGTCAAGGCAATGGTTTTTCCCGTGGTCATGTATGGATGTGAGAGTTGGACTGTGAAAAAGGCTGATCGCCGAAGAATCGATGCTTTTGAACTGTGGTGTTGGAGAAGACTCTTGAGAGTCCCTTATACTGCAAGGAGATCCAACCAGTCCATTCTGAAGGAGATCAGTCCTGGATGTTCATTGGAGGGACTGATGCTAAAGCTGAAACTCCAATACTTTGGCCACCTCATGCGACGAGTTGACTCACTGGAAAAGACTCTGATGCTGGGAAAGGTTGGGGGCAGGAGGAGAAGGGGACGACGGAGAATGAGATGGCTGGATGGCATCACCGACTCTGTGGACATGAGTTTGAGTGAACTCCAGGAGTTGGTGATGGACAGGGAGGCCTGGCGTGCTGTGATTCATGGGGTCGTGGAGAGTCAGACACGACTGAGCGACTGAACTGAACTGAACTGATACTGTATTGGTGTTTTTCTTTCTGGCTTACTTCACTCTGTATAATAGGCTCTAGTTTCATCCACCTCATTAGAACTGGTTCAAATGCATTCTTTTTAGTGGCTGAGTAATACTCCAATGTGTATATGTACCAAAGCTTTCTTATCCATTTGTCTGCAGATGGACATCTAAGTTGCTTCCATGTCCTGTCTATTATAAACAGTGCTGCAATGAACATTGGAGTACATGTGTCTCTTTCAATTCTGGTTTCCTCGGTGTGTATGCCCAGGAGTGCGATTGCTGGATCATATGGCAGTTCCATTTCCAGTTTTTTGAGGAATCTCCACACTGTTCTCCATAGTGGCTGTACTAGTTTGCATTCCCACCAACAGTGTAAGAGGGTTCCCTTCTCTCCACACCCTCTCCAGCATTTATTGCATGTAGACTTTTGGATAGCAGCCATTCTGACTGGTGTGAAATGGTATCTCATTGTGGTTTTGATTTGCATTTCTCTGATTATGAGGGATGTTGAGCATTTTTTCATGTGTTTGTTATCCATCTTTATGTCTTCTTTGGAGAAATGTCTGTTTAGTTCTTTGGCCCATTTTTTTACTGGGTCATTTATTTTTCTGGAATTGAGCTGCAGGAGCTGCTTGTGTATTTTGAAGATTAATCCTTTATCAGTTGCTTCATTTGCTATTATTTTCTCCCATTCTGAAGGCTGTCTTTTCACCTTGCTTATAGTTTCCTTTGCTGTACAGAAGCTTTTGATTTTAATTAGGTCCCATTTGTTTATTTTTGCTTTTATTTCCAATATGCTGGGAGGTGGGTCTTGGAGGATCCTGCTGTGATTTATGTCAGAGAGTGTTTTGCCTACGTTCTCCTCTAGAAGTTTTATAGTTTCTGGTCTTACATTTAGCTCTCTAATCCATTTTGAGTTTATTTTGGTGTATGGTGTTAGGAAGTGTTCTAGTTTCATTCTTTTACAAGTGGCTGACCAGTTTCCCCAGCACCACTTGTTAAAGAGACTTTTTCTCCATTTTATATTCTTGCCTCCTTTGTCAAAGATAAGGTGTCCATAGGTGCGTGGATTTATCTCTGGGCTTTCTATTTTGTTCCATTGATCTAAATTTCTGTCTTTATGCCAGTACCATACTGTCTTGATGACTGTGGCTTTGTAGTAGAACCTGAAGTCCAGCAGGTTAATTCCCCCAGTTCCATTCTTCTTCCTCAAGATTGCTTTGGTTATTCGAGGTTTTTTGTATTTCCATACAAATTGTGAGAATTTGTTCTAGTTCTGTGAAAAATATCGTTGGTAGCTTGAAAGGGATTGCATTGAATGTATAAATTACTTTGGGTAGTATACTCATTTTTACAATATTTATTCTTCCAATCCACGAACACGGTATTTCTCCATCTATTAGTGTCCTCTTTGATTACTTTCACTAGTGTTTTATAGTTTTCTATGTACAAGTCTTTTGTTTCCTTAGGTAGGTATATTCCTAAGTATTTAATTCTTTTCATTGCAACAGTGAATGGAATAGTTTCCTTAATTTCTCTTTCTATTTTCTCATTATTAGTGTATAGGAATGCAAGTGATTTCTATGTGTTGATTTTATCCTGCAACTTTACTGTATTCATTGATTAGCTCTAGTAGTTTTCTGGTAGAGTCTTTGTGGTTTTCTGTGTAGAGGATCATGTCATCAGCGAACAGTGAAAGTTTTACTTTTTCTTTTCCAATTTGGATTCCTTTTATGTCTTTTTCTGCTCTGATTGCTGTAGCCAAAACTTCCAGAACTATGAATAGTAGTGGTGAGAGTGGGCACCCTTGTCTTGTTCCTGACTTTAGGGGAAATGCTTTCAGTTTTTCACCGTTGAGGATAATGTTTGCTGTGGATTTGTCATATATAGCTTTTATTTTGTTGACATATGTCCCTCCTATTCCCACTTTCTGGAGGGTTTTTATCATAAATGGATGTTGAATTTTGTCGAAGGCTTTCTCTGCATCTATTGAGATAATCATAATCAAAGGCTGTGAAAAGAGCCTTTGTTTTAAAGTCTATTTTATCTGATATGAGTATTGCTACTCCTGCTTTCTTTTGGTCTCTATTTGCATGGAATATCTTTTTCCAGCCCTTCACTTTCAGTCTGTATGTGTCCCTCGTTTTGAGGTGGGTCTCTTGTAGACAACATATATGGGGGTCTTGTATTTTTATCCATTCAACCAGCCTTTGTCTTTTGGTTGGGGCATTCAATCCATTTACATTTAGGGTAATTATTGATAAGTATGATCCCATTGCCATTTTCTTTATTGCTTTGGGTTCGAGTTTATACATCTTTTCTGTGTTTCCTGTCTAGAGAAGATCCTTTAGCATTTGTTGGAGAGCTGGTTTGGTGATGCTGAATTCTCTCAGCTTTTGCTTGTCTGTAAAGCTTTTGATTTCTCCTTCATATTTGAATGAATTCCTTGCTGGGTACAGTAATCTGGGCTGTAGGTTATTTTCTTTCATTACTTTAAGTATGTCCTGCCATTCCCTCCTGGCCTGAAGAGTTTCTGTTGAAAGATCAGCTGTTATCCTTATGGGAATCCCCTTGTATGTTATTTGCTGCTTTTCCCTTGCTGCTTTTAATATTTGTTCTTTGTGTTTGATCTTTGTTAATTTGATTAATATGTGTCTTGGAGTATTTTGCCTTGGGTTTTTCCTGTTAGGGACTCTCTGGGTTTCTTGGACTTGGGTGATTATCTCTTTCCCCATTTTAGGAAAGTTTTCAACTATTATCTCCTCAAGTATTCTCTCATGGTCTTTCTTTTTGTCTTCTTCTTCTGGGACTCCTATGATTCAAATGTTGGAGCGTTTAACATTGTCCCAGAGGTCTCTAATATTGTCCTCATTTCTTTTAATTCGCTTTTCTTTTTTCCTTTCTGTTTCATTTATTTCTACAATTCTATCTTCTAGCTTGCTTATCCTGTCTTCTGCCTCTGTTATTCTACTGTTTGTTCCCTCCAGTGTGTTTCTGATCTCATCTATTGCATTATTCATTGTATATTGACTCTTTTTTATTTCCTCTAAGTCCTTATTAAACCTTTCTTCCATCTTCTCCATCCTTTTATCCAGGTTATTTATCTGTAATTCCATTTTGCTTTCAAGATTTTGAATCATTTTCACCATCAAAATTCGAAATTCTTTATCAGGTAGATTCCCTGTATCTTCCTCTTTTGTTTGTGTTGGTGGGCATTTATCTTGTCCCTTTACTTGCTGGGTATTTCTCTGCCTCTTCATCTTGCTTATATTGCTTTGCTTGGGGTGGCCTTTCCCTCTTCTTGCAGTTTGTGGAGTTCTCTTTATTATGTAGTTTCCTCGCTGTGTGTGGGGTTGGATGGGTGACTTGTCAAGGTTCCCTGGTTAGGGAAGCTTGTGTCAGTGTCCTGGTGGGTGGAGCTGGATTTCTTCTCTCTGGAGTGCATTGTAGTGTCCAGTAATGAGTTATGAGATGTCAGTGGGTTTGGAGTGACTTTGGGCAGCCTTTATATTGAAAGTCAGGGCTATTTTCCTTTGTTGCTGGAGAATTTGCATGGTATGTCTTGCTCTGGAACTTGTTGACCCTTGGGTGGTGCTTGGTTTTAGTGTAGGTATGGAGGCGTTTGATGAGCTCCTATCGATTAATGTTCCCTGGAGTCAGGAGTTCTCTGGTGTTCTCAGGATTTGGGCTTAAGCCTCTTGCCTCTGGGTTTTGGTCTTATTCTTGGAGTAGTCTCTAGACTTCTCTGTCATTTCCAAGGTGGTTCCCTCTGTTTTAGCTTCTGTTTGCTGGTCTCTTCAGTGTCTAATTTCCGCCCTGATACTAGGGGGCGGGTGGACACTTTTTAAGGCTCAGTTGTTCAGTCCTGTTCTGGGAAGGGAGGAATGCTGCAGACAAATGTCTCTGGCATCTGTGGGGAGTGCTTGCAGCGTCTCGGCCACACTGGGTTTGCCCCCTCTCACAGCACGTATGCTGTCCCAGTCTACACTGCACAGGCTCTAGGTTGCTCTGCCAGGAACTGTCCGAGGCCAGCGCCGGGTTGTATGCACTTCCCAGGTCTGAGCATCTCAAGTTCAGTTTCTCGGGTACTCCACAAAGGCGCAGACTTGGTTGGGCCTGCGTTTTGTGCCTTCCCCGGTCCGAGCAGCTCAGGTGACCAGGTGTTTGGCGAGCGAGGTCGCTGCGACTTATCGCCTCCCCAGTCCCTGCCACTCGGTTTTCTGTGTGTACAACCAGCGCACCTTCTCAGGCGGATATCGACCGGCCTGAGCCCAAGAAGTCTTGATTAGCAACAAGCCTGCCTGCAATTTGTATCGGATGCCTTTCTGGGGCCGCGGTTGCCCCCTCCGGCTCTTGCTGACCTCCCTGCCTGTCTCGGGGGGAATGGGGGATGGGCCAACCGCAGCCAGCTTGCTCTGCTCAGCCCTTTGTTCTGTGAGCGGGACTGGCAGAGTCTTAGGTTAGAGCTTTCCACCTTTTCGTGAGGAAGCTATCCAAGTCTGCTTTGCTATCCCCAGTTAGTTCTCTCAGATTGTTCTCCCGGCATTCAAGCCCAGTCCTCTCTCTAAGCAGTTCAGCTGGCTCCTCCCTGCCCAGCCCCTGCCTGCCAGTGGCGGATGCAGGCGTCTGCGTTGCTTCTCCGCTGGGAGTTACCATTTGGCGGGTAATCTGTGGGTTTTAATTATTTCTTTCTTTTTCCTCCCAGTTATGTGGCCCTCTGAGGTTCCAAGGTTCGCCACAGACTCATCAGTGGGAGTGTTTCCTTGTGTTTGGAAACTTCTCTCTTTTTAAAGCCTCCCTTCCCGGGACGGAGCTCCATCCTTACTTCTTTTGTCTCTCTTTTTATCTTTTATGTTTATTCCTACCTCCTTTCGAAGACAATGGGCTGCTTTTCTGGGTGCCTGATGTCCTCTGCCAGCATTCAGAAGTTGTTTTGTGGACTTTAGTCCGCATTCAAATGTTCTTTTGATGAATTTGTAGGGGAGAGAGTGGTCTCACTGTCCTATTCCTCCGCCATCTTATTCTTTCTCCCCAAATGTATTCTTTTTAATGGCTGAGTAATACTCCATATGAGACAGCAAAAGAGACACAGGTATATAGAACAGTCTTTTGGACTTTGTGGGAGATGGTGAGGGTGGGATGTTTTGGAAGAATGGCTTTGAAACGTGTATATTATCATATGTGAAACGAATCACCAGTCCAGGTTCGATGCATGATACAGGATGCTCGGGGCTGGTGCACAGGGATGACACGGAGGGAGGATAAGGAGAGGAAGGAGATGGGAGGGGGGTTCAAGAAGGGAAACACATATACACCCAGGGCGGATTCATGTCAATGTACGGCAAAACCAATATATAAAGTAATTAGCCTCCAATTAAAAAAATTTTAATTTAAAAATTAAAAAAAATAATAATAAAATAAATGTTCTGACTTGGGGAGGGGGGAGAGTGCTTTTTAAACCATAAAGTAAAATAAAAATGCTCTTGGTTTTTAGCAGCATGGTAATGCTGATCTCTGATGTTTGAACTGCCTTTCTAATAATATCATAGCCTGTTACTCTCTAAATGAAGTCTCCTCATATCACAACATTGGAATAAAATTATACACTTTCTAGACATACCGCTGAGTAATCAGTTCCAGTCACAAGGATGTTTTTGCTTAATAATGAAAACATGATAATAGTTGAAATTATTACCCACTGAGTTACTGTCACTAAAATGTTCTAAAACAGACAAACTTCCTGGAATGAGAAACCCAGACGTGTTAGCTGATATTTCTTTTTTAAATTAATTTATTTAATTGGAGGCTAATTACTTTACAATATTGTGGTGGATTTTGCCATACATTGATGTGAATCAGCCATAGGTGCACATGTGTCCCGCATCCTGAACCCTCCTCCCACCTCCCTCTCCATCCCCACCCTCAGGCTTGTCCCACTGCACCAGCTTTGAGTGCCCTGTTTCATGCATCGAACTTGGACTGATCATCTATTTCACATATTGTAATATACATGTTTCAATGCTTTTCTCTCAAATCATCCCCCATCCCCTTCTCCCACAGAGTCCAAAATTCTGTTCTTTATATCTGTGTCTCTTTTGCTGTTTCACATATAGGGTTGCCGTTACCATCTTTCTAAATTCCATATATATGTGTTATGTACTGTATTAGTGTTTTTCTTTCTGGCTTGCTTCACTCTGTATAATAGGCTCCAGTTTCATCCACCTCATTAGAACTGATTCAAATGTGTTCTTTTTAATAGCTGAGTAATATTCCATTGTGTATATGTACCATAATATTCTTATCCATTCATCTGCTAATGGATATCTAGATTGCTTCCATGTCCTAGCTATTATAAACAGTGCTGCGATGAACATCAGGGTACACGTGTCTCTTTCAATTCTGGTTTCCTTGGTGTGTATGCCCAGCAGTGAGATTTGTGGGTCATATGGCAGTTCTATTTCCAGTTTTTTAAGGAATCGCCACACTGTTCTCCATAGTGGCTGTACCAATTTTCATTCCCACCAACAGTGTAAGATGATTCAATTTTCTCCACACCCTCTCTAACATTTATTGTTTGTAGACTTTTTGAGAGCAGCCATTCTGATCAGCGTGAGATGGTACCTGTGGTTTTGATTTGCATTTCTCTGATAATGAGTGATGTTGAACATCTTTTCATGTGTTTGTTACCCATCTGTATGTCTTCTTTAGGAGACATGTCTGTTTAGTTCTTTGGCCCATTTTTTTATTGGGTAATTTATTTTTCTGGTATTGAGCTTCATGAGCTGCTTATATATTTTTTAGATTAATTCTTTGTCAGTTATCTCATTTGCTATTATTTTCTCCTATTCTGAAGGCTGTCTTTTCACCTTGCTTATAGCTTTCTTCATTGTGCAAAAACTTTTGCGTTTAATTAGGCCCCATTTGTTTATTTTTGCTTTTATTTCCATTACTCTGGGAGTAATTTCCATTACTCTGGGTCAAAGAGGATCTTGCTGTGATTTATGTCAGAGAGTGTTTTGCCTATGGTTTCCTCTAGGAGTTTTATAGTTTTTGATCTTACATTTAGATCTTTAATTCATTTTGAGTTTATTTAGTGTATGGTGTTAGAAAGTGTTCTAGTTTCATTCTTTTACATGTGGTTGACTAGTTTTCCCAGCACCACTTGTTAAAGAGATTGTCTTTTCTCCATTGAATATTTTTGCCTCCTTTGTCAAAGATAAGATGTCCATAGGTGCATTGATTTATTACTGGGCTTTCTATTTTGTTCTATTGATCTATATTTCTGTCTTTGTGCCAGTACCATACTGTCTTGTTGACTGTAGCTTGTAGTATAGTCTGAAGTCAGGCAGGTTGATTCCTCCAGTTCCATTCTTCTTTCTCAAGATTGCTTTGGCCATTCGAGGTTTTTTGTATTTCCATACAAATTGTGAAATTATTTTTTCCAGTTCTATGAAAAATACCATTGGTGGCTTGATAGGGATTGTATTGAATCTGTAGATTGCTTTGAGTAGTATATTCATTTTCACTATATTGATTCTTCCAACCCATGAACATGGTATATTTCTCTATCTATTTGTGTCATGTTTTACTTCTTTCATCAGTGTTTTATCATTTTCTATATATAGGTCTTTTGTTTCTTTAGGTAGATTTATTCCTAAGTATTTTATTCTTTTCGTTGCAGTGGTAAATGAGATTGTTCCTTAATTTCTCTTTCTGTTTTTTCATTGTTAGTATATAGGAATGCAAGGGATTTCTGTGTATTAATCTTATATCCTGAAGTTTTACTATATTCACTGATTAACTCTAGTAATTTTCTGGTGGTGTCTCTAGGGCTTTCTATGTAGAGGATCATGTCATCTGGAAACCAAGAGATTGACTTCTTCTTTTTCAATCTGTATTCCTTTTATTTCTTTTTCTTTTCTGATTGCTGTGGCTAAAACTTCCAAAACTCTGCTGAATAGCAGTGGTAAGAGTGGGCACCCTTGTCTTGTTCCTGACTTTAGGGGAAATGCTTTCAATTTTTCACCATTGAGGATAATGTCTGCTGTGGGTTTATCATATATGGCTTTTATTATGCTGAGATATGTTTCTTCTATGCCTGCTTTCTGGAGAATTCTTATCATAAATAGCTGTTGAATTTTGTCGAAGGCTTTCTCTGCATCTATTGAGATAATCATATAGTTTTTATCTTTGCATTTGGTAATGTGGTGTATCACATTGATTGATTTGCGAATATTGAAGAATCCTTGCATCCCTGGGATAAAGCCCGCTTGGTCATGATGTATGGTCTTTTTTATATGTTGTTAGATTCTGTTTGCTAGAATTTGTTGAGGATTTTTGCATCTATGTTCATCAGTGATATTGGCCTGTAGTTTTCTTTTTTGTGTGGCATCTTTGTCTTTTTTTGGTATTAGGGTGATGGTGGCCTCATAAAATGAGTTTGGGAGTTTACCTTCCTCAGCAATTTTATGGAAGAGTTTGAGTAGGATAGGTGTTAGCTCTTCTCTAAATTTTTGGCAGAATTCACCTGTGAAGCCATCTGGTCCTGAACTTTTGTTTGTTGGAAGATTTTTGATTAAAGTTTTGATTTCTATGTTTGTGATGGGTCTGCTAAGATTTTCTATTTCTTTCTGGTTCAGTTTAGCACGATAGCCCAAAACCTATCTGATTCAGTGAAAGCAGTGCTAAGGAGAAGGTTCATAGCAATACAAGCTTACCTCAAGAAACAAGAGAAAAATCAAATAAAGAACTTAACTTTACACCTAAAGCAACTAGAAAAAGAAGAAATGAAAAACCACAGGGTTAGTAGAAGGAAAGAAATAATAAAAATTAGAGCAGAAATAAATGAAAAAGAAACAAAGGAGACTATAGCAAAAATCAACAAAACTAAAAGCTGGTTCTTTGAGAAGATAAATAAAGTAGACAAACAATTAGACTCATCAAGAAAAAGAAAGGGAGAAGAATCAAATCAACAAAATTAGAAATGAAAATGGAGAGATCACAACATACAACACAGAAATAGGATCATGAGACTACTATCAGCAACTCTATGCCAATAAAATGGATAACTTATAAGAAATGAATGAATTCTTAGAAAAGTATAACTGATATTTCTTAAAGAAAAATTCTATAATTACCATTCTTGATGTGAGAGAGTCATAATTTTCCCCCCTCCCTTTTCCGTTTCTTTCTTCCCTTTCTCCCTCCTCCTTTCTTTACTCCATTTTTCTCTCCTTCCTTCATTCCTTTTTACTTCTCTTCCTATTCCACCCCTTCCTTGCAGGTATGTTTAAACTATAACATTAAGCATAAGACGGATTTTCCATCTGCTCTTTCTGCCTCAATACACTAAACTAATCACATGTTATCCACTTCCTTCAAAAAGTTTGGTCAAGATTTGTTAAAGTTTGATTTTTTTACATCCCAAGAAAAGTAGCAGAAATGTGTTTCATATTAGTGTGTATACAATAAGATTTGCTGTTGAAATTCCCAGAATTAAAGTTTTTGCTCATTAATGTTCTCTACATTTATTCTGAAATTATGTCTCAGAGTATATGTGAGGTTGACTATTTTATTCTATACTCCTAAAATATAACTCATACATGAATTGTGTTTGTTTTTAAAAAGAGAATTGAATGATTTTCCTCTAGTCTCTTACATTTGTTACAATTGATAATGTTATAGTTTCTGCTCACTCTGTTAGTGTTTTCAAAATTGTTCATTATAATCCCATTCTTATTAGAATAACTAAAGTCTTTTCCTTTTGTGGTCAAGAAATGTCCTACTGCTGCTAAGTCACTTCAGTCATGTCCGACTCTGTGTGACCCCATAGACGGAAGCCCACCAGGCTCCCCCATCCCTCGGATTCTCCAGGCAAGAACACTGGAGTGGGTTGCCATTTCCTTCTCCAATGTGTGAAAGTGGAAAGTGAAGTCACTCAGTCGTGTCCGACCCTTAGCGACCCCATGGACTGCAGCCTACCAGGTTCCTCCATCCATGGGATTTTCTAGGCAAGAGTACTGGAGTGGCTTGCCATTGCCTTCTCCGAAGAAATGTACTAAGACCCAAGTAAATATTTAAAAAGGCATATGATATCTAAACTGTTTCAAATGTTTGTTTGATGAAGGTCCATGCAGGTGGCAGGTGTTCCTACAGAGTGTCTGTGAGAGGGAAACATGAAACACTGGTTAGTTCAGACTTGCACCAGGAATGATAAATTCTGTAATGCCATCAATTATGTTTATCAAAATGTCCTAAATTATTCGTTGCTCAGTGCAGAGATACAGAGACAGTTATTTGGAGCTTATTAATATTGCTCAAAAATACTACATTTTCTTAAACTTCTAGTTAGCTATTCTGGTTAACTTATTGTTTTAGGAGACTTTGAATATTAGCAAAATGTATTTGTCTCATGTTTCAAAAACTATTATTTGGCCAGGATTGCTTTCTAAATAAAGACTATTTATAAGCAGCATATGGTCCAATTCTAAAGTCAAGATTATAGTTCTGCATATTTTTATTTTGAAAAGAATTTCCATATGCTTAATCTCTAATTGCGAGTATAAATGTAAATGTTTTTATAGAGTGTTGCCATGACTAGTCCTTCATCTCTATGTGTATTTATGACTTTGGGTGTCTGTGCTTCTGTCTATAGATGGACACACATATATTCTATCATGTGTATATGTGTAATGGCCTATTATTTTATGAAAATATTGCTTATGGAATTTTAAAGAATAAACACATTTGCTTATGTTATAATAGTAGGTTTAAAATCAAAATAATAAACCATATTTAATTATAGCTATTTTATGATTACATCTCTATAAACAACAATAATGCCATGCAGAAAAAAATAAAAAGAATTATCAGTACATAATGTCCCTATTAGTCATTTGTGGTAAGAGAACTATTCAGTTCAGTCAGTTCAGTGGCTGAGTCGTGTCTGACTCTTTGCAGCCCCATGAATCACAACACGTCAGGCCTCCCTATCCATCACCAACTCCCGGACTTCACTCAAACTCATGTCCATCAAGTCGGTGATATCATCCAGCCATCTCATTCTCTGTCGTCCCCTTCTCCTCCTGCCCACAATCCCTGCCAACATCAGAGTCTTTTCCAGTGAGTCAGCTCATTGCATGAGGTGGCCAAAGTATTGGAGTTTCAGTTTTAGCATCAGTCCTTCCAATGAACACCAAGGATTGATCTCCTTTAGAATGGACTGTTGGATCTCCTTGCAGTCTAAGGGACTCTCAAGAGTCTTCTCCAACACCACAGTTCAAAAGCATCAATTCTTCGGCAATCAGCTTTCTTCACAGTCCAACTCTCACAACCATACATGACCACTGGAAAAACCATAGCCTTGACTAGACGGAACTTTGTTGGCAAAGTAATATCTCTGCTTTTTAATATACTATCTAGGTTGGTCAAAACTTTTCTTCCAAGGAGTAAGTTTCTTTAAATTTCATGGCTGCAATCAACATCTGCAGTAATTTTGGAGTCCAAAAATATAAAGTCTGACACTGTTTCCACTGTTTCCCCATCTATTTCCCATGAAGTGATGGGACCAGATGCCATGATCTTTGTTTTCTGAATGTTGAGCTTCAAGCCAACCTTTTCACTCTCCTCTTTCACTTTCATCAAGAGGCTTTTGAGTTCCTCTTCACTTTCTGCCATAAGGGTGGTGTCATCTGCATATCTGAGGTTATTGATATTTCTCCTGGAAATCTTGATTCCAGCTTGGGGTTCTTCCAGCCCAGTGTTCCTCAAGATGTACTCTGCATATAAGTTAAATAAGCAGGGTGACAATATACAACCTTGATGTACTCCTTTTCCTATTTGGAACCAGTCTGTTGTTCCATGTACAGTTCTAACTGTTGCTTCCTGACCTGCATATAGGTTTCTCAAGAGGGAGGTCAGGTGATCTGGTATTCCCATCTCTTTCAGAATTTTCCAGTTTATTGTGATCCACACAGTCAAGGGCTTTGGCCTAGTCAATAAAGCAGAACTAGATGGTTTTCTGGAACTCTCTTGCTTTCTCCATGATCCAGCAGATGTTGACAATTTGATCTCTGGTGCCTCTGCCTTTTCTAAAACCTGCTTGAACATCTGGGAGTTCACGGTTCACATATTGCTGAAGCCTGGCTTGGAGAATTTTGAGCATGACTCTACTAGCATGTGAGATGAGTACAATTGTGCGGTAGTTTGAGCATTCCTTGGCATTGCCTTTCTTTGGGATTGGAATGAAAACTGACCTTTTCCAGTCCTGTGGTCACTGCTGAGTTTTCCAAATTTGCTGGGATATTGAGTGCAGCACTTTCACAGTTTCATCTTTTGGATTTGAAATAGCTCAACTGGAATTCCATCACCTCCACTAGCTTTGTTCGTAGTGATGCTTTCTAAGGCCCACTTGACTTCACATTCCAAGATGTCTGGCTCTAGGTCAGTGATCACGTTATTGTGATTATCTTGATCATGAAGATCTTTTTTGTACAGTTCTTCAGTGTATTCTTGCCACCTCTTAATATCTTCTGCTTCTGTTAGGTCCATACCATTTCTGTCCTTTATCGAGCTCATCTTTGCATGAAATGTTCCCTTGGAATCTCTCATTTTCTTGAAGAGATCTCTTGTTTTTCCTATTCTGTTGTTTTCCTATATTTCTTTGCATTGATCACTGAGGAAGGCTTTCTTATCTCGCCTGGCTATTCTTTGGAACTCTGCATTCAGATGCTTATATCTTTCCTTTTCCCCTTTGCTTTTCACCTCTCTTCACAGCTATTTGTAAGGCCTCCTCAGACAGCCATTTTGCTTTTTTGCATTTCTTTTCCATGGTGATGGTCTTGGTCCCTGTCTCCTTTACAATGTCACGAACCTCCCTCCAGAGTTCATCAGGCACTTTATCTATCAGATCTAGTCCCTTAAATCTATTTCTCACTTCCACTGTATAATCATAAGGGATTTGATTTAGGTCATATCTGAATGGTCTAGTGGTTTTCCCTACTTTCTTCAATTTAAGTCTGAATTTGGCAATAAGGTGTTCATGATCTGAGCCACAGTCAGCTCCTGGTCTTGTTTTTGCCAACTGTATACAGCTTCTCCATCTTTGGCTGCAAAGAATATAATCAATCTGATTTCGGTGTTGACCATCTGGTGATTTGCTTGTGTAGAGTCTTCTCTTGTGTTGTTGGAAGAGGGTGTTTGCTATATCCAGTGCATTCTCTTGGCAAAACTCTATTAGCCTTTGCCCTGTTTCATTCCGTGCTCCAAGGCCAAATTTGCCTATTACTCCAGCTGTTTCTTGACTCCCTCCTTTTGCATTCCAGTCCCCTATAATGAAAAGGACATCTTTTTTGGGTGTTAGTTCTAAAAGGTCGTGTAGGTCTTCACAGAACTGTTCAACTTCGGCTTCTTCAGCATTACTGGTTGGGGCATAGACCTGGATTACTGTAATATTGAATAGTTTGCCTTGGAAATGAACAGAAATCATTCTGTTGTTTTTAGATTGCATCCAAGTACTGCATTTTGGACTCTTTTCTTGACCATGATGGCTACTCCATTTCTTCTAAGGAATTCCTGCCCACAGTAGTAGACATAATGGTCATCTGAGTTAAATTCACCCATTCCAGTCCATTTTAATTCACTGATTCCTAGAATGTCTATGAGAGAACTATTAGTGATATTTTAATTTCTTCTCTCATTTAAACAACTTTTCCATAATAAAAAAAAAATCACTTACACAGTAAATAAAAAGTGTTTTCCTCAGTTAGAGGGAAAGTACTTCAAAAGTAATTTTCTGTGCTATCAATATATGGGCCTTTTGTAAGTGCATGTCATTTCCTGTCACTTTGTTTTATCTAATAGTAAAAAAAAAAAAAATCATAAATATTGGATTATTAGCACCATAGGAAATTCGTATTTTTAACCAAGGGCTAACTGTATAGAGCTTCTCCATTTTGGCTGCAAAGAATGTAATCAATCTGATTTTGGTTTTGACCATCTGGTGATATCCATGTCTAGAGACTTCTCTTGTGTCGTTGGAAGAGGATGTTTGCTATGACCAATGTGTTCTCGTGGCACAACTCTATTAGCCTTTGCCCTGCTTTGTTCTGTACTCCAAGGCCAAATTTGCCTATTACTCCAGGTGATTCTTGACTTCCTACTTTTGCATTCCAGTCCCCTATAATGAAAAGGACATCTTTTTTGGGTGTTAATTCTAGAAGGTCTTGTAGGTCTTCATAGCCCCATTCAACTTCAGCTTCTTCACCATAACTGGTTGGGGCATAGACTTGGATTACCGTGATATTGAATGGTTTGCCTTGGAAACGGACAGAGATCTGTTGTTTTTGAGATTGCATCCAAGTACTGCATTTTGGACTCTTTTGTTGACTATGATGACTACTCCATTTCTTCTAAGGGATTCCTGCCCACAGTAGTAGATATAATGGTCATCTGAGTTAAATTCACCCATTCCAGTCCATCTTAGTTCCCTGATTCCTAGAATGTCGACATTCACTCTTGCATTTTCCTGTTTGACCACTTCCAATTTGCCTTGATTCATGGACCTAACTGGATAAGGAAATGGTGACACACTCCATTGTTCTTGCCTGGAAAATCCCAGGGACAGGGGAGCCTGGTGGGCTGCCGCCTATGGGGTCTCACAGAGTCAGTCGCTTCAGACTGAAGCGACTTAGCAGCAGCAGCATGGACCTAACATTCCAGGTTCCTATGCAATATTGCTCTTACAGCATCAGACTTTGCTTCTATCACCAGTCCCATCCACAACTGGGTGTTGTTTTTGCTTTGGGCCCATCCCGTCATTCTTTCTGGAGTTATTTCTCCACTGATCTCCAGTAGCATATTGGGCACCTACCAACCTGGAGAGTTCATCTTTAAGTGTCCTATCCTTCTGCCTTTTCATACTGTTCATGGGGTTTACAAGGCAAGAATACTGAAGTGCTTGCCATTCCTTTCTGCAGTGGACCACGTTTTTTCAGAGCTCTCTCATCACCCATCCATTTTGGGTGGCCCTACATTGCATGTTTCATAGTTTCATTGAGTTAGACAACGTTGTGATCCAGGTGATCAGATTGGTTAGTTTTCTGTGATTGTGGTTTTCAGTGTGTATGCCCTCTGATGGAGAAGAATAAGAGACTATGGAAGCTTCCTGATGGGAGAGACTGACTGAGGGGGAAACTGGGTCTTGTTCAGATAGGCAGGGCCATGCTCAGTAAATCTTTAACCCAACTTTCTATTGATGGGTGGAGCTGTGTCCCTCCCTGCTATTTACCTGGGGCCAAACTACCTCATATATACAGATGACACCACCCTTATGGCAGAAAGTGAAGAGGAACTCAAAAGCCTCTTGATGAAAGTCAAAGAGGAGAGTGAAAAAGTTGGCTTAAAGCTCAACATTCAGAAAACAAAGATCAGGGCATCTGGTCCCATCACTTCATGGGAAAGAGATGGGGAAACAGTGGAAACAATGTCAGACTTTATTTTTTTGGGCTCCAAAATCATTGAGGATGCTGATTACAGCCATGAAATTAAAAGACACTTACTCCTTGGTAGGAAAGTTATGACCAACCTTGATAGTATATTAAAAAGCAGAGACATTACTTTGCCAACCAAGGTCCGTCTAGTCAAGGCTATGGTTTTTCCCGTGGTCATGTATGGATGTGAGAGTTGGATTGTGAAGAAAGCTGATCACCGAAGAATTGATGCTTTTGAACTGTGGTGCTGGAGAAGACTCTTGAGAGTCCCTTGGACTGCAAGGAGATCCAACCAGTCCATTCTAAAGGAGATCAATCCTGGGTGTTCATTGGAAGGACTGATGCTAAAGCTGAAACTCCAATACTTTGGCCACCTCATGCAAAGAGTTGACTCACTGGAAAAGACTCTGATGCTAGGAAGGATTGGGGGCGGGAGGAGAAGGGGACAAAGAGAATGAGATGGATGGATGGCATCACCGATTCGATGGACATGAGTTTGAGTGAAGTCCAGGAGTTGGTGATGGACAGGGAGGCCTGGCGTGCTGTGATTCATGGGGTCGCAAAGAGTCGGACACGACTGAGCGACTGAACTGAACTGAACAGAAGCAGAAGATATTAAGAAGAGGTGGCAAGAATACACAGAAGAACTGTCCAAGAAAGATCTTCATGACCCAGATAATCACGATAGTATGATCACTCACCTAGAGCCCAACATTCTGGAATGTGAAGTCAAGTGGGCCTTAGGAAGCATCATTATGAACAAAGCTAGTGGAGGTGATGGGATTGAATTGAGCTATTTCAAATCCTAAAAGATGATGCTATGAAAGTGGTGCACTCAATAATGGCAGCAAACTTGGAAAACTCAGCTGTGGCCACAGGACTCGAAAAGGTCAGTTTTCATTCCAATCTCAAAGAAAGGCAATGCCAAAGAATGCTCAAAGTGCCCCACAATTGCACGCATCTCAGTTCAGTTCAGTTCAGTCGCTCAGTCGTGTCCGACTCTCCGCAACCCCATGAATCACAGCACGCCAGGTCCCCCTGTCCATCACCAACTCCCGGAGTTCACTCAAACTCATGTCCACAGAGTCGGTGATGCCATCTAGCCGTCTCATTCTCTGTCGTCCCCTTCTCCTCCCGCCCCCAACCTTTCCCAGCATCAGGGTCTTTTCCAGTGAGTCAACTCGTCGCATGAGGTGGCTCGCTTGTAAAATAATGCTCAAAATTTGCAAGCCAGGCTTCAACCATGAACTTCTAGATGTTCAAGCTGGTTTTAGAAAAGGCAGAGGGACCAGATATCAAATTGCCAACATCTGTTGGATTATTGAAAAAGCAAGGGATTTCCAGAAAAACATCTATTTCTGCTTTATTGACTATGCCAAAGTTTTGACTGTGTGGATCACAACAAACCGTGGAAAATTCTTAAAGAGATGGGAATACCAGACTACCTGCCCTGCCTCCTGAGAAACCTGTCAGGAAGCAACAGTTAGACCTGGACATGGAACAACAGACTTGTTCCAAATAGGAAAAGGAGTACGTCAAGGCTGTATATTGTCACCGTGTTTATTTAACTTATATCCAGAGTACATCATGAGAAACACTGGACAGGATGAAGCACAAACTGGAATCAAGATTGCTGGGAGAAATATCAATAACCTCAGATATGCAGATGACACTACCCTTATGGCAGAAAGTGAAGAAGAACTGAACAACCTCGATGAAAGTGAAAGAGGATAGTGGAAAGATTGGCTTAAAACTTAACATTCTGAAAACTAAGATCATGGCATATGGTTCCATCACTTCATGGCAAATGGATAGGGAAACAATGGAAACAGTGACAGACTTTATTTTGGGGGCTCTAAGATCACTGCAGATGGTGATTGTAGCCATGAAATTAAAAGACACTTGCTCCTTGGAAGAAAAGTTATGACCAACTTAGACAGCATATTAAAAAGCTGCCATTACTTTGCCAACAAAGTTCCATCTAGTCAAATCTATGGTTTTTCTAATAGTCATGTATGGATGTGAGAGTTGGATGTAAAAGAAATCTTGGATGTAAAGGAATTGATGCTTTTGAAACTGTGGTGTTGGAGAAGCCTCTTGAGAGTCCCTTGACAGCGAGGAGATCCAACCCGTCCTTCCTAAAGGAAACCAGTCCTGAATATTCATTGAAAGGACTGATGCTGAATTGAAACTCCAATTCTTTGGCCACCTTTTGCAAAGAACTGACTCACTGGAAAAGACCCTGATGCTGGGAAAGGCTGACGGTGGGAGGAGAAGGGGACAACAGAGCATGAGATGGTTGTATGGCATCACCTACTCAATGGACATGAGTTTAAATAAACTCTGGGGATTGGTAATGGACAGGGCAGCCTGGTGTTCCATAGTCCTGGGGACTACAGACTTGCAAAGAGTCTGACAGGACTGAGGGACTGAACTAAACTGAACTGAAGGAGTAAGACAGAAATTTTTAATTATTTGAATATTCAAATTGCTATGCATTTTACATTTTTAAGAAAACAATGTGTTAATAGATCCAAGTATTTTTGAAAAGCTACGTTTCAGTAGTTCTTGCTTTTTGTTTTTACCACTTAATTCTTTTTTCTTCTGTCAGTGCTTTTTGACAATGTTTAGATTTGGTTGTATTTAAAATATTTAAGTATTATAAAGGAAAGGATTGGGTATCAGAGAAAATGGATTATAATTCTAAACTGCTATCATTTTGGATAAATATACTCTCTGTGTTTAAATTTCATATTACTTATGAAAACAGGGAATCAACCAGATGTTATCAATTTTTTCATAATAAAAGATATGTGTTTTACTTTACAACGTAAGCCCATCTCACTTTCAGGAGTTTCTCAAAGAAGGAAATAATAGCTAAAATATTCAATAAGAAAATGGGCAGTTTTACCACATAAAGAACAATGGCCAAAATCATATTTGAACCATTCTCAACCATGGAGATTGCATTTATCACTTATAATTAATTATATTTTTCAAACTTTTATATGGACTGCTTCTTATTGCTCATTCATTCACATTCAAACATTTCACCCTTATTAATACGTTCATTTTACCTTTTCATACTGTTCATGGGGTTCTCAAGGCAAGAATACTGAAGTGGTTTGCCATTCCCTTGCTTTTGAACTGTCATGTTGGAGAAGACTCTTGAGAGTCACTTGGACTGCAAGGAGATCCAACCAGTCCATCCTAAAGGAGATCAGCCCTGGGTGTTCATTGGAAGGACTGATGTTGAAGCTGAAACTCCAATACTTTGGCCACCTCATGTGAAGAGGTGACTCATTTGAAAAGGCTCTGATGCTGCGAAAGATTGAAGGCAGGAGGAGAAGGGGACAGCAGAGGATGAGATGGCTGGATGGTATAACTGACTCAATGGACGTAAGTTTGTGTAAACTCTGGGAGTTGATGATGGACAGGGAGGCCTGGTGTGCTGCAGTCCATGGGGTCACAAAGAGTTGGGCACCACTGAGCAACTGAACTGAACTGAATGTGTTCATTATAGAAAACTTGATACTCCATATAATGCAATTCTTGATTCTTTGACTTTTTGTCTAGTCATTGTCTTTGGTTCCTTTTTGTATTAAAAATACTTAGTATAGAGACTTCCCTGGTGGACTAGTGGGTAAGACTTTACCATTCAATGCAGGATACCTGGTGGGGAAGAACCACTTGCCTTGCAGCCAAAAAACCAAAAGGTAAAACAGAAGCAGTATTGTAACAAATTCAACAAAGACTCTAAAAATGGACCACATCAAAGGGGAAAAAAAGAAAGAAAAGAAATGGTGTATTTAGCCCAGCATTCTAGTTACCCTGTTCCACAGATGAGATCATTACCCAAGGGCCTGATGTAATAGCTATTCCTTTCCCCTTCCAGTCAGCCCCCAAGCAGTGTCAAGTTTCTCTGTATGGGTTATTTTTTAAGTGTATGTAAAAATGACAAAGCAACATTTAAATTTAAATTAGCAAACATCCTACATATTTCATGCATGTTTTGTTTTATAATACTCACTACAAGCAAAGCGATTTGCATGTATTAACATTATAGAGGTTTAAAATTAAAATGTAAAATCTCACAGCACTTTCAGTTCAGTTCAGTTCAGTTCAGTCGCTCAGTCATGTCCAACTCTTCGTGACCCCATGAATCACAGCACGCCAGGCCTCTCTGTCCATCACCAACTCCCGGAGTTCACTCAAACTCATGTCCATCGAGTCGGTGATGCCATCCAGCCATCTCATTCTCTGTCGTCCCCTTCTCCTCCCGCCCCCAATCCTTCCCAGCATCACAATCATTTCCAGTGAGTCAACTCATCGCATGAGGTGACCAAAGTATTGGAGTTTCAGCTTTAGCATCAGTCCTTCCAATGAACACCCAGGACTGATCTCCTCTAGAATGGACTGGTTGGATCTCCTTGCAGTCCAAGGGACTCTCAAGAGTCTTCTCCAACACCACAGTTCAAAAGCATCAATTCTTCGGCGATTAGCCTTCTTCACAGTCCAACTCTCACATCCATACATGACCACTGGAAAAACCATAGCCTTGACTAGACAGGCCTTTGTTGGCAAAGTAATGTCTCTGCTTTTTAATATACTATCTAAGTTGATCCTAACTTTCCTTCCAAGGAGTAAATGTCTTTTAATTTCATGGCTGCAATCAGCATCCGCAGTGATTTTGGATCCGCAAAAAATAAAGTCTGACACTGTTTCCACTGTTTCCCCCAGCACTTTAAAAGACGTATCCTGCTCTCAGTTTATATCATTATCTGATATGTTTCTTAATAATGTGTTGATATTAAATGTTTGAATTCATTTTTATTTAGATCCTTTTAGATTGTTTCAGTGTATCATTGACTATGCTGTCATTGTTACTACTTTGCTGAGGATTTATCCTTATCATTGCTTTTTTCTCTCTGACAGCTCTTTCAAACATTTGATTGGAGGATTAGATGATGTTTCTAATAAAGCATATGAAGATGCAGAAGCTAAAGCAAAGTAAGTGAAAATCTGATGGGCCCTAATTTTGATTTTTAAAACATGGTTTTGAATAGACATAAGATCAAATATTTTGTTGAACTTAAAGCTCAACACTCTGTTGGAAAGAAAATAACTACTTATGAGTGAACATAAGCGAGCTGTTCAAGATAATTATTACATAGTATGCTTACTTAGTATGTCTCTCCTTAAATATGAAACCTTAATTTGGTGAGGAAGATCATCTGGAAAAGGGAAAATGATTAGTTTAAAATCCAGTATAAATAATTGAATATAAATGCGTTATTTCTTTCACTGAAAACACTTTCTGAATGAATTGCGGTTGAGTTCACCAGTTTGTGAAATTGTATGAAAAATAATAAGGCTGGAAATATTTCCTCATGTGAGTACACTGTTGCTTTACATTGAACTTTGTTAGTGAAAACTAATCAGTTGATCTAAGAAAGAAGTGGAAAATTTTTATAACCCAGAAGAACATCTCAGAAAGCTCTGAGAACTGTTCCTTCCCACCTGAAGTCAAAGCACATTTAATGTAAGTTTGTTTTTGTTTTGAACAGAAGGCTGTACATCAAATGACATATTTTTGACATAATCCAGATGTAAGTGTCATATGACCCCTTAAAAGTTCAAGTAGGAAAGTTATCTTTAAGGAGTTGTTTTATTGTTGCTAGGAGAATGTTGCTGTTTCTGGTATTTCTGCCAGTTGGGTAGGTTTGGTCAATACGTGATATAGATACACAACGCATATTGCAGGGAGAGAGGAGGCCAAAGGGCAGAGAAAACTTTCTGTTTGAATTTTTCTTGTCTTGCCATAAAATATGAATTTTATTTCACAACTTGTGTTGCTAAGTTATGATTTGAGATAGTATATAAAGTTATGAGATAGTACATATGCCATTGTATTTTTATATAAAGTGAAAGAAAGTGAAATCACTCAGTCGTGTCCAGCTCTTTGCGACCCCATGGACTGTAGCCTACCAGGCTCCTCAGTCCATGGAATTTTCCAGGCCAGAGTACTGGAATGGGTTGCCATTTCCTTCTCCAGGGGATCTTCCTGACCCAGGGATCAAACCCTGGTCTCCCGCACTGCAAGCAGACACTTTACCATCTGAGCCACCAGGGAAGACCCAGAGTACATTTTTATCTACTAGAATAATTTGCTTTAAAACAAAGCTTTACTTTTTTTTTTTTTTAAACAAAAATGTGAAGTAATTTGAGTTTGACTATTTTCTGCAAAAATTTTAGGTTACTTTTTTAAAAAGTATAATCTATAATCCTGTTCTTTCTCCCAAAAAGGTAACCTGAGTAAAAACCATTTTGTATTTAATATCATATAGGGTACAGGAAGGTTTGAATCAACTAATATCAGTGACTAGATGGTGCAGGAGAAGAATATGATTGGTTGGTCTTGTAGTAACCTAAAAAAGGATAAAATAATTTCTTTTGCCTTGAGAATCTATGAAGATTAAAAATTTGGACTAGGACTAAATAACTGATTATTATAATTCATTTTGAGAGATAAAATTCTGTTATTTTCAAAGTTATATACATATATTCACATTTTCTTCTCTGTATAATTTGTTTTTGGTTCCTCTGCTCTTGAGGGACATAGAATTACATCCTGTAGTCACATACCAGCAGTGCCCCTGCTAAGATTTCCTGAGGAAATGACACTAAGTCAGCATTAACACCAAACAAGCTCCACATAGTCATCAGTATTTCCTGTACTGTGGCTGATTGGTATGAATTTTCCGGTTTTCTACTTTAGGTTAAAATACATATGAATGCTAAACGTAGACTTTAGTTTCTGGTATTTGCATTAATCATCCTGAGATGGCAGAGGAGAGTCATTCAATGTGACTTATCAATTTTTAAAGTTATAAAACTTGGTTATTATTAGATTTTATCCCTAAAGGAACATTTTCTTGCTATATGAACACTCATATTTATAATTTATGTCAACAAAGTTTTTCTTGAGTATGTATCTTTAAGTAAGGTTACTATAGACCATTTTATATATATTTATATTTGTATATATTTACTCACATACTTCATTTATTTGTACATTTTATGTGTAGTAATTTAAAGTTTATCTAAAATAGTACTTGAGCAACTCTCTAAATATTTGTAGAGTTACTGGAAAAAGTTGAAGGTCTTTTAAACTGAAATATATCTTTGATCTACTTCTGTTTCTCAGTTACATTTTAGACGGATTCTCTAATGAATGTTTTTCCTATTTGTTCTACCCAAAGTCAAGGTCAGTCACTGGCTTAAAACTGATCAGTGGTGGGAAAGCAATTATGAATTAGTTATATCCTTCTCAGTGCACTGCTGGCCTTTCAAAGGTTAAACAGTGTGTATGTCATTAATTCTGGGCACTTACGGGTTCACTTGCACATGCTAACTAAAGGTAGGCAGGAAAGCAAATCTATTGAGATTCAGATTCAGACAATTAGAAGATAGGTGTAACAACAGGTCTTCCCACTGGAAGAGAATCCATCAATACAAAAAAATGTGACTGTGAATGAGGACTAGAAGCCTCGGGTTCTGCTCCTGGCTCTGTTATTGCCAACCAACTAATTTTGGTCCTGTCTTAACATCTGTCTCTCAATCTCATTGTCTTACCTATATAATGTTATTTAGTGATTTAATTAATGGCAATATGTAAAAATACTTGGTAAATTATAAAGGGCTCTACAAGTAGATGGTATTATTTGTAGAAGCAATCACTGGAAATTTACTCTAATGTATTTGCTAGATGGTTTGATTTTCAGACAATTTATTGCAGATCTATTATATAGAACAAATTATATCTGAGACAGTACTCTTTAATCTTATGTCGGTAAACTTGTCTCAATTTAGTAGCATATTGTAAAATTAAACCTAGCCTGAAAAAAATAAAATAAAAATAAAATAAAATAAACCTAGCCTGGAAATTATCTGTAAGTATCATTTTAATAAAATAGAAACATTTAGTTAAAAGTATTATTAAAGAACCCAAAAGGGCAATAAAATTATGTCCTATATTTAAATGCTGTTCTTTGAAGTATAAATTTAATGGATTATAAATTAATCATTGTATTTATAATTGCATGTAAATCAACTAGGATAAATTAGTTTGAATTTTTCTATTCAATTAATACTAAATCCAAATGAAAGCAAAACCCACATACCTTGACATTGATTATTATTTAGAAAAATGGAATAACTTGATGAAAAATGAAAGTCTAAGACCATTGATCTAAATTCTAGAGAGATGAATAATGTGCATTTTATTCTTCGAAATAACTATAATTACTGGAGGAGGTGTTGTAGTGCTTTTTACACTGTTAGTATTTTATAGCTTTCTAATAAATAATCAACATCTAAAGATTTCTGAAGTTGAAAGCGTCTTTTTAATTAGGTGTCCTATCGCTCAGAGTAGGAAAACTGTTAAATTATTCCCCAGGGAGAATTTTTTAATTGAACTAACATGTTTAAACATCTATTTGTGACGGCACTGTTTTCTCTTTCTATTGGATTTCTTTCCCTTCAGTACATGGTGCCTTCACTTTGTATTTAAGGAACTTATGAGGTTTGCCAACACTGCAGGGGATAGGAACAGGCTCCAATTGATCTAAATTCCCTGGTTAATTTTGTTAATGCCTCTAGGTTTCTATATAGATCACAAATTCTGTACCATTTAAAACTGAGGTGACAATTTGGCTGCCGAGTGTAAGCTTTATTCTTTCAAGGTCCCCTTGACTGTGCAAAATCCACTAAAGATAAGATTAATATTTTATAAAACCCAACTAAAATGATCGTGTTGTTTATTCATGTGAAATTATTGTTGGCATTGTCTCATTGACTATGGCTATTTGGGTAAAAAGAAAAAAGGTAGGACTGATAGTAAAGATGATACATTTAGAAACTCAGTTGTAGAAACGTAGCTGTTAGCACAGTCAGGATTCAGTTGCAGAAAACAGACCATATCTTTCAGAGAAACCATACCAAGTGTTCAGTTTGGCTGGCTGGTCGAGAAAGTTTGACTTGAAAGAAATATCCCAGGGAAATGTTTCTCAAAACTCTTCTCAAAAAAAAAAAAAAAACCAACTATTCTACTGCAGAATATGTGCCATGTCTCATGAGATATATTTCCTAGAAAGAAAATTATCCATGACAGAAACTTTACCTTTATGGCATGTTTGCTGCTGCTGCTGCTAAGTCACTTCAGTCGTGTCCGACTCTGTGCGACCCCATAGATGGCAGCCCACCAGGCTCCCCGTCCCTGGGATTGTCCAGGCAAGAACACTGGAGTGGGTTGCCACTTCCTTCTCCAATGTATGAAAGTGAAAAGTGAAAGTGAAGTCGCTCAGTCGTGTCCGACTCTTAGCGACCCCACGGACTGCAGCCCACCAGGCTCCTCCGTCCGTGGGATTTTCCAGGCAAGAGTACTGGAGTGGGGTGCCATAAGATTATCTTAATTGCTGTTAATTATCCACTAAAGGCTTCTCCTTTTTAAAATATGGAGTTATAATCACAAAGACATTAAATGAGACAACCTCAGACTGAAGGTAAAGCTCATTAAACCTTATGTAGAGCAGAAAGTAGCATGTATGATGCAAGGTATTTTCATTAGAGGAAAGGAATTTTCATTACATTGTTTTCCTTAAAGCCTATGTTTTTATTCATTTAATAAACATTTAGAAATATGATAAGTTAAGGATTGTACTTTACAGTGTGCATACCAAATAGAAAACATATTTTCTAATAGTAAGGATCTTGCAGTTTAGTGGGGAGACTGATGTGTAATTCAATAATTATTTTCAGTATTTACTTCTAGGTTATGATACTTCTTGTGATAAAGCCCCATTTGGGTAGAGAGACTGATCTCCATATTTATACCCTGTCTTATAAAAAAATAACCATGCAGAAAATCAAGTAGGAAAAAGCACATATTCTATTTCATTCTAAGTATTTCTGATACATGAATATAGACTACTTCTTAAATGAAATATTTTCAAGTTAGCTATCATTTCTTATTGTTGAATTTGTACTCAGTAGTTATAGGCAAAATATCTCTTTTTCTGAAGGAAATACTTATATATATTAAGCAATTAAGTTTAAATATATGTAATTGTAATAATCGTAAGAATTTTTGGTATAAAAACTGCTCTTCAATGAGGGATTTATGTATGCCACAGCTATATTCCTTTTATATATTTAAAGAAAGCACTTCAGGCTTGTAGGCTAGCAAATGTGATGAGTTGGTTTATAATTATGCACTCTGGCCTTATAATTACGCACTCTTTCCTCTGGTTGGAGGAGTGAAAATGTGAAAGCAAGAACAGTCAGAATATTTTCCGGATAAAAGCTGATAGCAGATAGGATAGAATGACAGCAGTGTGAACAGAGAAAAGCATTTGAGAGCTAGTTAGGTGGCAAAGCCAATAAGTTTTCTTAAGGAAATAGATATTGGTGATGAAGGGCACAAAGGCCAAGGATGATGCAAGAGTGTTCAGTTTGGAAATCAGAGGGAGGCAATGGCATCCCCTAAGATAAAGGAGATCAATCCTGGGTGTTCATTGGAAGGACTGATGCTAAAGCTGAAACTGCAATACTTTGGCCACCTCATGCGACGAGTTGACTCACTGGAAAAGACTCTGATGCTGGGAAAGGTTGGGGGCGGGAGGAGAAGGGGACGACAGAGAATGAGATGGCTGGATGGCATCACCGACTGTGTGGACATGAGTTTGAGTGAACTCTGGGAGTTGGTGATGGACAGGGAGGCCTGACGTGCTGTGATTCACGGGGTCGCGGAGAGTCGGACACGACTGAGCGACTGAACTGAACTGAACTGAACTGAAGATAAAGAATGGTGGCCACCTTTGCAGAGTGGGATCATCATAACTTCATTTTCACTCCGATTACATATGAGGTGATTTTGAGACATGGTTAGGCAGGCTTGGAGCTCAGAGAAAAGGTTGGTATTCATTTGAAAATAATGAGAATTTAGATGGTAAGTGGTAATTAGAGAAGTGGATGAAAGAGAATGCAGTGTATGAGAGTAGTATGGCACTGAGGATTGATTCTTGAGGAACTTTAGCAGTTAAAAATCAGAAAAAGGGGGAAGATTTCCCACACACACACACACACACACACACACACACAATCCATGTCCAAAGACTAGTTGGAAAGGAGAGAGGTAGAAGGAAAACCAACTGGCATCACAGAAGGCAGAGATGGAGAGGGTTTCAAGAATGGAGGAGTAGACAGTGATACAGTTGTTAAGTTCTAGTGTGTTAACTAACAAATAACTATTTAATTTATCAAACCACTATTTCATTTTCTTCTTGGGATGGAGTGGTAGGGATCGAGTCCCCTAAATGGACTAAAAATGAATCTGACTTGAAGAAGAATCAATAAACTTATATAAAAGTATAAAGAATTTCAAGTAAAACAGCTAACAATGTGTAGTGATTATTATGGATCATCAATGTTGAGAGAAAGAAAGAGAAATAAAGCATGTTAAACCCAACAAAGGAGGAGAGAGTATTAGACTGAGGGAGGGACTTCCCTGGTGGTCCATTGGTTACGACTCAGCGCTCTCAATGCAGGGGGCCTAGGTTCCATCCCTGATCAGGGAACTGAGATCCATTATGCCAGCTGGCATTTAAAAATAAAAAGACTGAGGGAGTTCAATACTAGGTGACAGGGTCTCAGGTCCTTTTAAGTTTCCTAGACAGAAGTAGAACTTCAAAAGAGAAGTCAGGCTCTTACCCTGGGTAAGGTTTGTACCACTTTGTGAAGTGATGTCTTTTCTTTAGTTTAGGGAATTAATTTTATTGGAGTATAACTGATTTATAATATTGTGTTAAGTTTCAGCTGTACAGTGAAGTGAATCAATGATACATATATCCAGTCTTTTATAGATTCTTTTCCCATAGAGGTCATTACAGAGTATTGATTAGCATTCTCTGTGCTGTGCAGTAGGTTCTTATTAGTTATCTATTTTATATATAGTAGTGTGTATATGTCAATCCCAATCTCCCAATTTATGCCTCCCCCCTTTCCCTCTTGGTAACTGTAAGTTTGTTTTCTGTACCTGTGACTCTGTTTCTTTTTTGTAAATAGGTTCATTTGTTCCATTTTTTTAAAAGAATCCACATATAAGCAATATCATATGATGTATCTTTGTCTGACTTCATCAGTGTGGCAATCTCTCAGTCCGTCCATGTTGCTGCAAATGGCATTATTTCATTCCTTTTATGACTGAGTAATAGTCACTGTACATATGTATCACATCTTCTTTATCCATTCTTCCAGGCCCTGAAAGCAACCTAAATGTCCACTGAAGTGGACACATTTAGTTTTTCACTTTTCCATCTCACATTATGTAGTATTTCTTTAGTTTTAAATATTGTCCTCACTCTAAAGAAATGTAAAAATTAAAGATTCTCCTAAGAATTAAACATTTTTCCCTAACACCCTAGCATAAATTTGCACCTAAGTCCCTTCTCCTCCAGAGATAACATGAGCCTAGAGAGGAAAGAGAGGCACCATGTACCTCAATGCAAAATGTTCACTTATTCTCTACCTTGTCCCAAAAAAGGACTGTCATCATAGATGCACGTAATACAAAAAGAAAAGTTAAAGGTAAACAAGAAAGACGAAACTGTGGTAGAGAGCCAGAAATAGGGCTAGTCTACAAAGCAGGACCTGTATCATCATCTCCCAGAGAAAGTGATACACAAAACAGTAGATGTACCAAGGTTGACTGACTTATTACTGTTGAACCAACGAAGTACCACAGTCACTTTCCCTGACTCTATAACTGTAGAGAATATTGCCAACATATGGACCACTCTTTTGGCCCTTTTGATGTAGTCCACATAAATATCTTATTCCCATTTCTATCATTAGTCCTCACTGATTTAAAGCTCCACTCTATTTACAAGGAACATTTTAGTCTGATATTTTCAGGATTACTTTTGGTGCCGAGCCTTGTTGTTTGACACAACGTGACAGCAGTAAAAGATGTTCTCTTGTTACATTTCATTAGCAGAGACAACCCTTTATTTGCTCACTCTGCTTGTCAAGGGGAGGTTGCTCAGAGCTCTTTGGCTCACAGAGGGAACTTCGGTTGTTGCTCAGACCTTTGAAAATTCACTCATCAAATGCATCTCAAAACACACAAGGCTATGCAAATCAGAACAGAGGTCTGTATTGTTCAGTAACATCTTCCCCAATGCCCCAGAGTCGTCTAGCATCTAACAAACATTAGATTTTAAATGCACAATCAAATGCACATGGGGTTGCTCTTTTGAACGCTCAGACTTTGAAATTTTGGACTTTCTTATTAGTGTTTTTCTGCCAAGCATTTCAGAGTAAAGATCTTAGTATTCTCACAATCTTATCAACAATTTATTTCAACCAACTTGGTCTTGATCTAAGCAATTCTCAGGGAAATGAGCCTGGAAAATTGTTTTTCCCCCTATGGAAAGAATTCAAGTGAGTAATATCCTGTTCCAAACAGGGAACTATATGCCAGTTAAATGGAAAGAACACTAAGAATGGCATTATGAAATAGCCCTCAAACCAGAATTAGAATTTGCTGACCACTTCTCGGGTTGAATAAGTGAGAAGACAATCCCATTCTCTGGGCAATAAAAATTGTTTTCCTTTTTATGGCAGGACAAAGTATAGGATGTTTGAAAAATTTGCAGCAGTTGGCCCTGAACTAATAAGTGGACTTTCAACTGTACAAGGGCTGTTTACTTTTCAAAGGCTAGTACATGTAATCTGCCTGGAAAGAAGTATAAATGAGTTTCTAAGGCCACCAGTGCTAGCAGATTAAGACTTTAGTGTGACTTGTGACTACAGACAGCATCAAAGTAAAGTTTTTCAAGTGCAGTATGACTGATTAAAAAAAAAAATTATTTTAATGATAAAACTACTTGGCGTTGGGTAGAAGTATTTTTATTTCTGTTTCAACTCTCAAAGTCCGTTTGCTAATTTCTTCTCCATTTTGCTTATCTTTAAGATTCCTAGGTCACCAGGCTTTATGAAGGTGGAAAAACCTTTGAACCTAGTAAGAGCAAGCCTGATGCTCAGTGGTGAAAGAGGTCCCTCTGGCAAGGTCATGCCCACATAGCAAGAGGAATATTTCCTTGGAGTTGGGAGAACTGGACCTTAAGTTACAGCAATGACACCAACTTCTCAATGTGACATTGGTCACAAGGTCTAGAACCTAACTAGCACCTCTGGACCTATTTTCTAGTCTGTAAAAAGGATCATTTTGAAATCCTTTCTAGTTCAAATGCTTAGAATGTGGAAGTTAACAACCATTCTTTTAGAAATGTAATTCCCTTTTAAATAAACAATATTTTTACCTTTGGGATTTTCTAAATTGACATATATATAGACATCTTTGTTACTGTCAATAGAAAAACAGATTCTTAGGGATCCTAGAATACTTTGTGGATCCATATTTTAAAAAAAGTCACTAAGTCACTTATATTCCCTTCCTCTTAGAATCTGAAAGTATTGTTAGTGCTTAATTTACTCAAAATATTTAAAAAATCATACAGTTTTGCTTGAATTATGTTTTGATAACTCATTGTAGTTCAGTAAATTAGCTTCTAGAAACAGAGTAGTTTCTATTTTCATCATTATACATACAATTTTCTCTTGCCAATGTGACATTTAGATATGATAATAAGCCAGTCTATCTTTCAATAAAATGCCATTAGAAAATTATAGAGTGCCTCTGAAAATGGAAATGTTATACCAACATTTCCCCCATGAATCCTTTTAGAAAGAAAGGATTTTTAAATAATGAATTAAAATGGCAGCATAGGTCATTTTGATACAATGAACATAATACACCATGTTAGTTTACATCTTTAAATTGTTATTTGAGAAAGATGAGATATCATAAAAGTGAAGCATAGCTGTTGCTCACAGACATTTGTGTGTATATCACACCAGTTTCCTTCAATGCATAAATTGCAAACACTAGTCAACTTTATCAACTGTATTAATTACTTCAGGAAGCCAGCCTGTTACTCTGATACTCAGAAACAATTCAAAGATTTTAGACAACCTAGGTGTTACTGATTGAGCATGTTGAAAAGTAATCATTCTGATAGTCTTACAAAGTGGATAAAGCAGCTTCCTTAAATGATTAATTTCAAAATCACTTTCTGTTTAAGGACTTGGAAAATATGATTCATAGGGAAATTCCCCATCAGTTTTTCTAAGTTTTTTTTTTCTTAAAAATGGTCCTGCTTTATTTTTTTTTAAGCACAGTGTGTTTATTGTGCTTGTAAAATTTGCCTATCAAAATGTCACAATTTAGTTAAACATGTATTTTACTGAAAATCATTTTCCTCTTCCAAATCAAGTTTGTTACTCACCATGCTGATAAGCAGGTTATTTTGGACACCCGTCTGGATGGGGCTCCTGGTTTTATTCTTAAGCCACTTAACTTTATTACATGAACAGTTAAATTAATGATAAAGAATATGTTTCAGTGTATCTAACAATTCTTTTCAAATGGGATCCAAAAAGTTGCCTTGAGATTAAAAAAAAAAAGACCATTGAAAGGATGACACCTTTTAACAGACCAAATGACCGATGGTGTTTTTTGTGATGATGTGAACAAGAAGAGTACATGACTTACCCTGAAGGTCTCCTAATCCCATTATTTAGAGGTTCTTATTATGTAGACAGACTTCATTGTTTTGGCAGAACTGATTAAACGATTGGTTCCTTTGATTTAGGCAACCTCAAGTTCCTAACCCCTCTCCAGAGGTTGGGGGTAGAGCTGAAAGTTCTAATACTCTACTCATGCTTCGCTCTTTCTGGTGACCAGCCCCCATCCCAAAGCCACTTAAGGGCCACCAGTCATCTCATTGCTGCTGCTGCTAAGTCGCTTCAGTCGTGTCCGACTCTGTGCGACCCCATAGATGGAAGCCCACCAGGCTCCCCAGTCCCTGGGATTCTCCAGGCAAGAACACTGGAGTGGGTAAAAAGGCACTGATCACTCCAGGGATTCAGGAACCAGGGACAAAGACCAAATATATATTTCCCACAGATTAAATCATTAGGTGCCAGTATCACACACCCACCACTCAAGTCATGACAATCAAAAATGTTGGTGCATGCCTGGATGCTAAGTCACTTCAGTTGTGTCTGACTCTTTGGGATCGTATGGACCATAGCCTGTCAGGCTTCTCTGTCCATGGGATTCTCCAAGCAAGAATAATGGAGTAGATTGCTATTTCCTTTTCCAGGGAATCTTCCCAACCCAGGGATCGAACCCAAGTCTCTTATGTCTCCTGCACTGGCAGCCGGGTTTTTTTTTTACCACTAGTGCCGCTTGATAGACTTTGCCAAATATTTTCCAGGGTAACCAGGGTGTGGAGGGAGAACAGAATCTTCCCTGGTTGAGAACCATTGGTATAAAGAGAAGACAAATAAATACAAAATTATGGGGGAGAGGGGACACTAAAATTGTATTAGTGGCAGAGTACAGAATTTAATTTGATGGAAATGAGCCTTACCTTCCCGTAGTTTCACTTCTAGGAGAGAATCTTAGGTGCAATAAAAGTGTCACAGTTGGCATCAGACAAGATTGAATTCCAGAAGCATACAGTTGGCCAAAGTTTACTTAATTCAGTTGCTAGAATACAAATTATAGGAAGTAATTTGTTCATGTTCAATTAAGATTTCCTCATTCCTGCTTAATACTCACCATTTTTTAAAATTATATTTACTCCTTCAAAGAGGCAGACTTAAGCATAATGGGACAGTCAATTCATTGAATCTGGCTTACCAGGATGCTAAAACAGTTTTGAGGTGGTAGAGCTGGTAAATTTGCCAAAGCTGGGAAAATATACAGTCTAAGTTTGTTCCATACATTGGTGACTGACATTTCTTGAATTAGATGCTAAGTCACTATAATAGTCTCAACTGGAATTACTTTGTGTATATAATACAATGAATATTCTTTCCATTCATATAACCCATCGGGTTGTAATGGTAAAACATGGCATTGTATTAAGACAGAAAACACAAAAACAGATTTTAGGTAAAACTAACATTGATAATAGAGGACTGATATTACGCTGGATAAAATACAAGCTTGTATTGTGAAATTGAATGTACTACAAAAGAGAATAATGTGCTGCAGCCAAAAAAAGAAGTGCTTTTAAGAAATAGAAGTCACAGATTTGACAGTCCCTTCAAATAGCAGTGTTTCTACCTTACAAGTTCTGTTGACGTGGTTTCATTAACTTTTAGAAATTAAGGGCACAGCATTCTTAAATTCCACCTTTGTGGTAATCACAAATGATAGATCCTGCCAACACAGCACTATATTGTCATCCTTCTGCCCACTACAGGAGAAGGCAATGGCACCCCACTCCAGTACTCTTGCCTGGAAGATCCCATGGACGGAGGAGCCTGGTAGGCTGCAGTCTATGGGGTTGCTAAGAGTCGGACTGAGCGACTTCACTTTCACTTTTCACTTTCATGCATTGGAGAAGGAAATGGCAACCCACTCCAGTGTTCTTGCCTGGAGAATCCCAGGGACGGGGGAGCCTGGTGGGCTTCCGTCTATGGGGTCACACAGAGTTGGACACGACTGAAGTGACTTAGCAGCAGCAGCCCACTGACATGATTACTATTCCCAAGTGCTTTCAAGAGCCAAACACTAGTCAATTTGACACTCTGCCAATTAATGAAAGAGCCAGGAATAATTAGAGAGACATAGACATGTCAGTCTATAAGGTGTTGGCATCTGTACATCCTCAAATGCAGAAGGTAGACCTTTGAAGTACAGAGAATGTTGAAATTTCTGTGCAAGGGAAGAAAGTTAGCAAGAACTAGGAAAATACATAGACTCTGGGATTGTTAGAAAGATCCCAAGGAGAATAATAATTTAAAATAGTTGACTTCTGGGATTATTATAAAAGAATAAACCTTTGTAGTATGGTTCAAACTCTGAGTTACAAACCTCTAGGGATTGTAAAGTTCATGTAGTGTATCATGGCCAACATTTTTTTTATTTCAGGTGTATCACATGCAGTAGTATCGATTTGTATTTCCCTGTGTGTGTGTAAGAGATGCTATGATGAAAAATTTATTTCTTAATATGACTGTAGTCAAAAAGGTTTGGATTCTAATAAATCAATATAAACGCCTCCCTCCCAATTCAGTTGTAGTATTCATTATACTTTCAATTTACTTTTTAAAAATATATGTTATTTATTGTGTTAGACTTACCTAGTGGCTACAGATCACACCCCCTTGGTCAATTAAGTACTGTAATAATGCATGCAATTGAATTCAAGCAGACGAAATTGAGAGGGGCAAGGGATACATCTGTCAGTATGCAAAACAAATACAAATGCCTGTGTAGTCATTTCCATATCAAAGGACAGTACATCATTATTGTGAAAACTTAAGTCAACATTTTTTAAGTTCAAATATGCCAGAAATGTACTCAGCAAAGAAAATGCAAACAGATATGTTCTCTTCTTGAGAAGCTTAAAATCTAATAAATGCAGATAACTATATTATTGATTGTGGTGTTATTTAATAAGAGGTCAGGAAGTATAGAATGCTATATGAGCTTTTAGAAGGGACATCAATATCAACCTAAGGATTTTAATTATTTTTACCAAATATTTTTCTGTATAAACAATTACAGAAATGTTTTGGGCCAAGGGAGCATTTAACTTATGTAGATTTGTTTGTAAATCTCTATGGGTTCTGTTCTCTATGGTGCTATGTGATGTGGTTGCTGAGAAAGTTTTGAAAAAGTATAACTTAAAACTTCCTTTATCCTTAGGAGTTCCTCCTCTCTCCCCTTGGAGGTATACATTTGTGACTGGGTCAGGGAGGAAGTGGGCTGAATAAGATGAAGAATTTTACTCATTCTCTCAAACCCTTCAGGTCCTAGTGGACTGCCTTCCATTTGCCAGTTATCAATATTAATTGGTCCCAAGTTTTCGCCTGCATTTCAAAAGAATGACCCTGATTAGGTTGTAACATTTGGAGTCATGTTTATAGATGAAACAAAAGCAAAAACTAAAGTTATCCTGCCTTTGGGGACTATTTGCCAGCTTTTTAGAGTCACTTCTTTAATGAGTACACTCATTTATATTCTTAAACTACCTTCAGATTTTGAAAGCTTTAATAATCTTGTAATCACCACAGATGCTTATAAATGTGAGTTTATCTCTGCCTTTGTTAAAAGCCTATAAACAATAGGTGGAGCTAGTGGTAAAGAATCCGCCTGCCAGTGCAGGAGATGGAAGAGACAAGGGTTCGATCCCTGGATCAGGAAAATCCCTTGGAGGAGGAAATGGCACCCCACTCCAGTATTCTTGCCTGGAAAACTCCATGGGCAGAGGAGCTTGGCAAGCTGCAGTCCACGGAGTTTCAAAAGACTCAGTCACGGCTGAGCACCTCAGCACACACATAGTATAAGCTCCTATTTGTGAAAAATCTTAACAATTAGAAAGTTCAAATAGTTCAAACAAGTATTGTTGTGTGGATACTAATGATAGTGAGGACTGGAAGTATCATACTTTTCTGAACTGTAAGACAAAGCCTTATTTATTTTCAGTACTTCATTCTATTTTTTTAATTAATAACTTTTGCATATAATTTTTACAAAATAAATACCAATTAACTAAAATGTTCAAGTAATTAAAACAACCCAAATGCCCCAGAATCTAGAAATATAAATATATTCTGTTAAATCAGAATATATATATTTAATTAATTTTTATTGGAGTGTAGTTGATTTATAATGTTGTGTTAGTTTCTGCTGTATATCAAAGTGAATCAGTTATAATTCAGACTTTTGTAGATTCCTTTCCCATATAGGTCATTGTAGAGTACGAACTAGAGTTCCCTGTGCTATACAGCAGGTTCTTATTATCTGTTTTATATATGCTGCTGCTGCTAAGTCACTTCAGTCGTGTCCGACTCTGTGCGACCCCATAGACGGCAGCCCACCAGGCTCCCCCGTCCCTGGGATTCTCAAGGCAAGAACACTGGAGTGGGTTGGGTTGCCATTTCCTTCTCCAATGCATGAAAGGGAAAAGGGAAAGTGAAGTCGCTCAGTCGTGTCCAACCCTTAGCGACCCCATGGACTGCAGCCTACCAGGCTCCTCCGTCCATGGGATTTTCCAGGCAAGAGTACTGGAGTGGGGTGCCATTGCCTTCTCCATTTTATATATAGTAGTGTGTATATCCCAGTCTCCCAATTTATCCCTCCTTCTACCTTTCCCCCTTAGTAATCATAAGTTTGTCTTCCACATCTGTAAATCTATTTCTGTTTTGTAAATTTATACACTTTAAGATTCTACATATAAGTGATATAATTTTCCATTCATCTGTTGATGGATATTTAGGTTGCATCCATGTGCTAGCTATTATTGTAAGTAGTGTTTCAGTGAACATTAGAGTACATGTATCTTTTCAAATTATGTTTTTTTTTTTCTGGGTATATGCCCAGGAGTAGGACTGTTGGATCATATAGTAGTTCTACTTTTAGTCTTTTAAGGAACCTCCATACTGTTCTCCATAGTAGCTGTATCAGTTTACACTCCTACCAGTGTAAGTAGGAGGGTTCCCTTTTCTCCACACCCTCTCCAGCATTTATTGTTTGTAGATTTTTTGATGATGGCCATTTTGACTGGTGTGAGGTGATACCTCATTGTTGTTTTTATTTGCATTTCTCTAAAAATTAATTATGTTGAGCATCTTTTCTTGTGTTTTTGGTATTTGAAACCACTTCATTAATGCTGATGGAGAAGGAAATGCAACCCACTCGAGTACTCTTGCCTGGAAAATACCGTGGATGGAAGAGCCTGGTAGGCTACAGTCCATGGGGTCGCGAAGAGTTAGATAAAACTGAGTGAATTCACTTCACTTCACTTCATTAATGCTGAAATACTCTAATTACATGATTATCCTGTTCTTATGTTTTTAATAACTATAAATATAGTGATAATGACAATAATGGCTCACATTTTTTGAGCACTTAAATTCTAGGCTTTACATGAATTCCTATGTAATCCTGAAAACAATTCTATGAAGCAAATATTCTTATTTTCCCTGATTTTATAGATAAAGAAACTGAGGTCTAGAAGGATTAATCCGAAGGTCACGTAACTTGTAAATGGTTAAACAGGATTCACACTAGCCACCAGATATCTGCTGCCAAAACAGATCTGTATACTTTTAGATCCCAACTTTCACATACATATTTTCATAAGATAAATTTTGGGGACTTGTTATTACCCACTTTTTCAGTCAGAGAGGATAGTGCAATGAAATCTTCCCCTTAAAAACATCACGCAGAGTCAACAATTATCAATCTTATTCCACCAGTTTCATCAAATCCTGGTTTCATTTTTTTACTGAAATATTTTAACCAAACTGCTAACATTATATCACTCCCTCTAAATACTTAACTTCCATATGTAGCTTCTAAAAATAAGGACTTTTACATAACCAAAGTATCATTATATCTAACAAAAGCAACATCTAGGCATTATTCATTTTTCCTGAATTTTCTCAAAAATCTCTTTTTAATGGTTTGTTTGACTTGGGATCAAAACAGATCCCATCCATTGAATATCGGTTATGTCTCTTAAGTCCCTTTGATCTAGAAGAGCCTCTTTAATAGCTCCATTAGCTTGTTGAAGAAATGAATCAGTTGTGCTGGTGCAGCTCCCCCGTTTCAGGTTTGTCTTATCATTTATAAATGGCATCATCCACCTTGTATCTCTATATCCTCTGTGTTTGTTATAAAGGATCATCAAACCTAAAGGACTGATTAGATTCATGATCAACATTTTGTGGTAAGAAAACTTCATAGGAGGTTCAGTGTACTTCAATACTGCCTTATAACAGGAGGCAAATAGGGCCTAACCAGCCACATTTCAACTTTCAGCTACTTGAAATTCAAATAGTGGATTCGGAGGTGATAGCTTAATCCTTTTGTGGTCATGTTTCCTATCTACTTTTTAAAAAACTGTTTGATACCGATAATGATCACTGTCTGAATCAATTATCTCATTAGGCTTTTTATATGACCATTATCCAGTTCATCATTCTTTCAGTATCTATTAACTGGAATTCCTCCAAACCATCTCCATCATCAGTTAAGATTTTGATAGACTGTTTACCCTCATACTATTCATTCAAGACAGGCAGGACAAATGCTTTTTATTCTTTCCCCGTTAATCACCAATTTCCAGAGTAAGTAAATGGTGCTTTAGTTACCACCTGTTAGTGAGAAATGAGGTGTTTCCTCCCCACCCCTATCCTTTTTTGGTAGCATTATGAATTTGTACATTTTTATAAATTCAGTGCCTCAAGGTGACTCCTTGTTTCCTCTTCAGCAGTCCAATACTTACAAAGAGCTCCCTTGGTTTCTGAATGACAAAATTCCTCAGATTTGTGTGCATTTCCTCCTCTGAACATGAAATCGCCCTTTTCTCAAGGAATCATGGTTCCTCTTAGCTAGAAATGGTGATAAGTTAAGAGTGGTTACTTCTTCAAGGTCTTAATAGGAAAAGTATGTGAATCATTTTTGTAATAAGCACATTATTTAACTCACAACATGCCCTATATAATCTTCACCATTCCCATCTTATTCTAAGATAGTAGCACATTGTTAGAAACAAGATATATGATTCCTTAAGAATAATATTCACATCAAGATTTTTATCTAAATTCATAACTCAAAGGGACTTTTTATGATTTTAGGAGGAAGTCAAAGATGAGAAATTTGCTTGTAATACCAAATAAATTTAAAAAATTTTTTCCAGAGACCAATAAATATCAGAGGCTTCATAGAGTTGGTGGCTTGCCAAGATACTCAATATTTGTATAAAAAGAAAAAAATTATGTATTTGTTTGGATGTCAAAGTTATTTTGATTAGAAATTTTCTAATTTAAGTTTTAAGGAGACGAAGACCACAGCATTGTTTTAGAAAACATAAGCCACAGATTTTTTTTTTTTCCTTTTTAACTTATACCCAAACAGCTTCCCTATCAGTTGATTAGGGAAAAAGCTTTACGATATCCATGTCACTTATGTTTCCACTTATTTCAGTCTTTGCCAAGATTTAATTTTGTTGTTGTAATGAACTTCAAAGTTTTTTGTCTTTAGCCTGTAATCCTTTAGTGAGCAGGAAGCACCAACAGTTAAGGGTAAATTCCAGCAATTTCTCTAGGAGAAACAAAATGCTTCCATTTTCTCAGTTATTTGTCCGGTTCTCTATCTTTGTAGAGGAAACATTAAGGAAAAATGCCCCACTTTAATAAGGGTCATTTAGAAAATGACCCTTATTTCTGTTGTGGAAAAGCAAAAAGAAGCTGTCTCTATTTTCTCTGTGAAAAGCCACATAGTAAAATGCTGATACTTCACTCAACTGCTTAAACCTCTTTTAATTCCATGACTTTTTATTTTCAGTTCTGTTCAGGTCAGTCGCTTAGACATGTCCAACTCTGTGAGACCCCATGGACTGCAGCATGCCAGGCCTCCCTGTCTATCACCAACTCCCAGAGTTTACTCAAACTCAAGTCCATTGAGTCGGTGATGCCATCCAACCATCTCATCCTCTGTCATCCCCTTCTCCTCCCACCTTCAATATTTCCCAGCATCAGAGTCTTCTCAAATGAGTCAGTTCTTCGCATCAGGTGGCCAAAGTATTGGAGTTTCAGCTTCCACATCAGTCCTTCCAATGAACTCTCAGGACTGATCTCCTTTAGGATGGACTGGTTGGATCTCCTTGCAGTCCAAGGGACTCTCAAGAGTCTTCTCTAACACCACAGTTCAAAAGCATCAATTCTTCAACACTCAGCTTTCTTAATAGTCCAACTCTCACATCCATACACGACTACTGGAAAAATTATAGCTTTGACTAGACGGACCTTTGTTGGCAAAGTAATGTCTCTTCTTTATAATATGCTACCTAGGTTGGTCATAACTTTTCTTCCAAGAAGCAAGTGTCTTTTAATTTCATGGGTTCAGTCACCATCTTTTGTGATTTTGGAGACCAAAAAAATAAAATCTGTCACTATTTTCATTGTTTCCCCATCTATTTGCCATGAAGTGAGGGGACCAGATGCCATGATCTTAGTTTTCTGAATGTTGAGCTTTAAGCCAACTTTTTCACTCTCTTCTTTCACTTTCATCAAGAGGCTGTTTAGTTCTTCTTCACTTTCTGCCATAACAGTGGTGTCATCTGCATATCTGGGGTTATTGATATTTCTCCCAGCAATCTTGATTCCAGCTTGTGCTTCATCCAGTCCATCATTTCTCATGATACACTCTGCATATAAGTAAAATAAGCAGGGTGACAACATACAGCCTTGGAGAACACCTTACCTGATTTGGAACCAGTCTGTTGTTCCATGTCCAGTTCTAACTGTTGCTTCTTGACCTGCATACAGATTTCTCAGGAGGCAGGTCAGGTGGTCTGGTATTCCCATCTCTTTAAGAATTTTCCACAGTTGTTATGATCCACACAGTCAAAGCCTTTGGCATAGTCAATAAAGCAGAAGTAGATGTTTGTTTTGGAACTCTCATTTTTTCAATGATCCAATGGATGTTGGTATTTTGATCTCTGGTTCCTCTGCCTTTTCTAAATCCAGCTGAACATCTGGAAGTTCATGGTTCACATACTTTTGAAGACTTTTTATGAGCAAGAATATTTATTTCAGGAGTTGTATTTCTCTTTAAGTAACTAAAACCTATATTTTAAAAAATCAAATGATTTAGAATATGTACAGAGCAAGAAGTAAATCTTCCTTGATTGAAACAAGCATTATAATCAGTTTCCTCTGGATCCCTTCAGTTGTTCAAATAGCAATTAACTTACATTTAAGTTAAAATTGGTTTCTTCTTTTAATTTATGGTTATTTTTAGAGCAGCAAAATATAGGAAGTAATTAATGCTTTGGACAAAGCCCCAAAGAGATTTTATAATTATAAGACATCTCTAAATCCTCCTTGGTACATTAAAATTTTTTTAAATTGTAAATATGTATTTAAAACTTTGCTGTATGGGTTTAGTGATATTTTGTAAAGATTACATGAGTCTGAGTGAACTCTGGGAGTTGGTGATGGACAGGGAGGCCTGGCGTGCTGTGATTCATGGGGTCGCGGAGAGTCGGACATGACTGAGTGACTGAACTGAACTGAACTGAAAGATATATTTATGTATAACACATAACTAGTTATTTGTAAATAACATTTTAATTTTTGCTTATTTTATTTTGCATGGTAATAGAAAATTCGAGCAATACAATAAAATGTAAAGAAGAAGGAAAAAAAAACTCCACCAAATGTCCTCATCAAATAACTAATTCTCAACAGAAAGGGTTAAGCTCCTTTAGCTAGAAGCATGGTTTCTAATTTATAAAAGATCAACTATTATTCTATGTAATTTATGAAACCACTCTCTATATTCTTATCAGTCTGAATAATTAAGGCTCCTAATAAAAACTACACTGTCAACTTAGAACTAAAATGGAGGTCTTTTACCATTTCATTCTTTCTCCACAGTTTCCATGGAAACATGATGGTTATGACAACAGAAGTGGTGGGGGGATGATGATTGTTATTCAAAGATAAAAATGATCACAGAATTAAGTACTTAGGATTATACAGCTCTTAAAAAGTGCCACAGAATTAATGTATGAACTCTTAAAGAGAAAATTAAGGACATATTTAGCATGTAAGGTTAAATAAATAAATAACAAGGCTCCTATTGGCTCTGTCATTTCCATGTATTCAGTCTGTGTCTCTGTCTTCAACAATGAGAAGCTAAATGGTGGAACAGCATTTAATTAATGAAGTTCAGTATTAAAAAAATAATAAATAGCAATTGAACTATCAGTGGTAAGACATCTGAAAAAAAAATATTTTTCTCTGTGGCTTTACCAACAATATTAAAAGCACTGTCAAAAATCAGACTATATTGAATGACAGCTTTGCTTATAAAATATGACAGAATTTACCATCCCAATTAGCTGTGTGTATCAAGATTACTAAAATGGAACCTTTTACTATATGAACTAATTAGTGTCAAATAATGAGGGAAAGATGGGGGTTCTTTCCATAATGGGATCACAAAGAGTTGGACACAACTGAGTGACTGAAATGAACTGAATGAGGGAAAACTTCCTTACAGCGGTACTTGCTGTAATGAATTACTGTGGGTCTCATCCACTTGGAACTGAACATAGGGAAAGTACCAGTTTAACATTTATGGAAAATGTTTTAAGAGATGTTTTACCAAAACGGATATTTAGATGGTTTTGTGATGACAAATAGAACACATCATTTGGTGAACTGATATTTTTAATGTCACCCCTAAATCAATCATATGAAGAGAGAAATGGATGCAAAATTGAATGTACCTAAGTAGCCAAACAACTCAAAGTGGAGCATGCTTAATGCATCTGCTTTTTATGTTTGCTTGTTTATTTCCTCATTGGCCCAACTCCATTCTTGGGATTTTGTATTTATTTTGTTTGGAAGACACCGAGCACCAAAGTGAATGCATTGATTTTTAGTGAAGCTAAATATTTTATACATTTGATAACCAAACTGTCTGCCACAAAGAGCAGACACAAAATATCACTGTGTTGTACTTACTGATATTGTTCTTGGTGATTGGTGAGTTGAACTTTTCAGTAAGTAGTAGAATTAGAATCTGTTGAGGACCTAAGTCTCTATCTGAACTCCCCAATTTTCTATTCACTTTTACTCCCTACTTGCAGCAAGACTTGGTCAGTGTATGCTGGATTTAATTATATTCCTGGAAGATTCTAAGACACAAGTGTGTTTTTAAAAGCCTATCATTTTTAAGTACAACCTTTTGAAATTAAAGCTTTTTATTTTTAAATTTTAATTCAGTTCTATTTTAGTGATCACTTAGAAGTAATACCTCACCTAAGGCCATTTTTAATGATTTCTAATTGCAGTGTCTGAATGACAGTCAATTTTCATTTTAATTGTATTTTTAGATTAATTATATAACTGTAATGGAATCATCTAAATTAAAAACTGATAGTTACTCAGATATTTGTTAACATTATGTGTTAATATATATGCTTGGATCTATCTAGGGAAAAATCTACCCCCATTATTTTCATGGTTTAAATGAAAGCTGAAAATGAAAATTTATCTCAATTAGTGATATGTGTAATGGTTGATTAAACATTCAGAGAAATGCTAAAAAGGTCATAGTTGAGTCTTATCTTTGTTAACATCTTAATTACCTAAAGAATTCAGTCAACAAATGTATAATTCAAAATGTTGATGTTATTTCCTAGAAAGTGTTGCAAACACAGAGGAGAAGAATGTAAAGAATGGAGTAAGGTGGAGAGGAAATTAATTAAAACCTTGCTTTTGAACTGTGGTGCTGGAGAAGACTCTTGAGAGTCCCTTGGACTGCAAGGAGATCCAACCAGTCCATTCTAAAGGAGATCAGTCCTGGGTGTTCATTGGAAGGACTGATGCTAAAGCTGAAGCTCCAATACTTTGGCCACCTCATGCGACGAGTTGACTCACTGGGAAAGAGTCTGATGCTGGGAGGGATTGGGGGTAGGAGGAGACGGGGACGACAGAGAATGAGATGGCTGGATGGCATCACCGACTCGATGGACATGAGTTTGAGTGGACTCCGGGAGTTGGACAGGGAGGCCTGGCGTGACAGGGAGGCCTGGCGTGCTGTGGTTCAAGGGGTCGCAGAGAGTCGGACATGACTGAGCGACTGAACTGAACTGAACTGAACTGAGATTAGAAAAATAAGGCTCACCAGCAAGTAGATTTCTGAAATCCATGTATTTACCAATAAGGAAAGATATTCATTTTAGTTGATGAAAGTAGGAGGTTTAGGAATTCTCTAAAGAGACGCTGGGTTATTAGTTGTCACCTTGCTTATTTAACTTATATGCAGAGTACATCATGAGGAACGCTGGGCTGGAAGAAGCACAAGCTGGAATCAAGATTGCTGGGAGAAATATCAATAACCTCAGATATGCAGATGACACCACCCTTATGGCAGAAAGTGAAGAGGAACTCAAAAACCTCTTGATGAAAGTGAAAGAGGAGAGTGAAAAGTTTGGCTTGAAGCTCAACATTCAGAAAACAAAGATCATGGCATCTGGTCCCATCACTTCATGGGAAATAGATGGAAAAACAGTGGAAACAGTGTCAGACTTTGTTTTTTGGGGCTCCAAAATCACTGCAGATGCTGATTGCAGCCAGGAAATTAAAAGACGCTTGCTCCTTGGAAGGAAAGTTATGACCAACCTTGATAGCATATTAAAAAGCAGAGACATTACTTTGCCAACCAAGGTCCGTCTAGTCAAGGCAATGGTTTTTCCCGTGGTCATGTATGGATGTGAGAGTTGGACTGTGAAGAAAGCTGATCACCGAAGAATCGATGCTTTTGCACTGTGGTGTTGGAGAAGACTCTTGAGAGTCCCTTATACTGCAAGGAGATCCAACCAGTCCATTCTAAAGGAGATCAATCCTGGATGTTCATTGGAGGGACTGATGCTAAAGCTGAAACTGCAATACTTTGGCCACCTCATGCGACGAGTTGACTCACTGGAAAAGACTCTGATGCTGGGAAAGGTTGGGGGCGGGACGAGAAGGGGACGACGGAGAATGAGATGGCTGGATGGCATCACCGACTCTGTGAACATGAGTTTGAGTGTACTCCGGGAGTTGGTGATGGACAGGGAGGCCTGGCGTGCTGTGATTCATGGGGTCGTGGAGAGTCGGACACGACTGAGCGACTGAACTGAACTGAAACTAGATATGAACTTGCTAAGGCAGTATTGGGCTGCAGTAGAAACATGGCTGGTTATATTGAGGACTTGTGGGTAGATGGTTTTCTTAGAAATAGGAGATAATAATGGGAATAAAACTTCCCTGGATGAAGGTTTTTCAAAATATTTTATATCATTAAGTCAATATTTCAAAATCTCTTTGAAATATGATTATGGTAGTATCATATTGAATAAATCTAAGATTATATGCTAATTCGGTCACAGGCAGTAATTGAATAGTATAAAATGTCCATAGGATTTTCTAGCAAATGAGATGGAGGTGCTTACATATGCCTGATTCCATAAATCCATATGAGGAAAATACTTGATATTTAATATATTTCCATTTTATAAATGAGGAAACTGAAGCACAGAGAAGTTAAATGACCACCCTCCAGGTCACATAGCTAGCAAGAGAACCTAGTCTACAGTGTAAAGATGCCTGAGAGTCAGAGGTAATTCATTACCAAAAAGTAACACTTCATTTTATAGGTCGGGAAGTAGAATATTGCATATACCTCATAACTTCAAGGAAACAGTTTCTGTAATATTAATTCAGTACCTTTGATTTTTCGCAGAGTTGTAATTCAGAATATTAGAGGACAGTCTACAAGGTTTTCTTTTGGTTGGCATTTGTTCTATTCTGCTTTATTGGCTATTGTAGTTTTTCTTTGTTTGTTTTTGTAGAAGGTGCTAGAAGGAGAACTAAAATATTTAAGAGTTTTTAAAATAATTCCCTTTTCCAGCGTTCATGCAGTGTCATGAATTGGAGATTATATACATATAAACATGATATATGAATACAATAGCTTTTTGATATGCTGAAATTTTTAAAACTAGAGCTTATCAAAACAGCAGTTATAAATTTACCAGTTGCATTAATATTTAAATAATTTTGGTCTGCAAATAGAATGACACACTGAAAACAAAATTTGTATGTGTGAGGAAATGATGGGCAGAATTCCTTGAGATGCAAGAAAATACTTGAAGATAGAAGAAACCGCCCTCTTTCACAACCCTGAAGTTTATCTAATCTTTGCATGATCAAGCAGGCACATTGGGCAACACCTGGATCAAAGTTGGCAGGAGAAGCCAGCAAGCAAAGGAGGCTCTGAATCCTTCTTTCTTCTCTTCTGATAAAGTTGATACTTCCTCAAACAGAAAAGCCAAACTGTGAGGCTTGTTTTTAGTACATGGGCATTCAAATGACCTGATGTTGGTCAAACTTTCATTTAAAACATTTTTAGAAGTCATTTCAAAAGAATACAAATATGCTACAATATGTAAACAACTTACCTTTGACATTTTACCTATTCATCCCCCAAAGCTTTAAAATTAGTATCATTGCCTTCAATATTTTTTAATTTCCTATAAAATTTGAAACTGTTGAATTTCATGTAACTTTCAAAACTCCTTCTATTTTTAACACAGGGGTTTTTTATTTTCTAGTTTTTGTCTGAAAATTCAAAATTTTTGTGTATTTCTCTGCAGAGCTAAGCCTTCAGTGTTAGGCAGCTCTTGGAGCTCTAAACAAAACCTTGGTTTGTGAGATAATCTCTAAGGATGTGAAAGAATTGGATCTCTGCTTTTGCACTTGTGAGGCTTACATTCCACCCAGCATGAGAAATGAGCTCATGTTGGCTGGATAAAAATAAGTAAACATGTCAACTGAGGACAAGATTATACCAAGTGACTACACAGCTCATTGTTTCAAAGCACGTTTGATGTAGCCTAAATGAAATTAACAGAAGAGATACACTTGTGTATGACAAATATTATGTCTTTGTGAAGATTACAGAAAAGGCTTTATCCTGTAAGAGAAGCACCTAGGAACTAGTCACAACCCTGCATTTGAACTGTCCATACTCAGATGCTTATTCTGGTTACTTTCCTTGCTAAGTCATGGCACAACCTGGTCTGTCCATTTGAAAGTTTGATTAACTCCCCAAATACCAGGGTAGTCACACTGCATCAACACCTTCTTCGCTTAGAACATTAGAAATAGAGAGATACCCAGGTCCAACTCCTTCATTTTATGGGAGAGGAAACTGTTAGCTGTTCTAGAGAAGATGTAGTCATTTTAAAGTCAGACTTCTTGGAAATTTTATGAAATATGGCTTGTAAGTTTTACTGTACCCACAGATGAAATATTGAACCAGTACAAGGGCATCTTCCCTAGTGACGCATACTCTGGGATGCTTAGTGTACCTTTTCTGGTCACTAGGGTACCATTTGGAACAGTGAAGGAGTTGATTTACAATATAGTGCACACATAAATGTCTCAAAGCAGCTTTTAACTCACTGAGGGAACTCAACATTATTTCATCACTCATTTCAGTTAATCTTTGAGTTTGATTCTATGCATATAAACTCTGACAGTAAAAGACAATGTTATAAATATTCAAATAGTTTATTATATTTTGTCTTCTTTGTGTGACTCAGCTGAATCATTTTCCAGATAGATACACATTAAAACTTGAACATCTGTAGTATACAGTTTTGAGATAATTTGAAAACTACATTTCTTAAGGGTATAATTACTTGACTTAATTGGCATGCCGTTTGATAAATATTTATTCTGTGAAGAGAAATAACTTGTTTGGGAACTTCACTGGTGACTGATATGCACTATTTCTATAACATAGCATCCTGAAGATGAGTCAACGAAATTGTGTGTACAATGGCACACACAGTGTAACCTAACTGAACAGGAAGGAAAATAATAATTTTGTAATGTCTGAGAATGAATTCAGGAAGAAGCAAACAATAAGTAGAATCAAGGAAATCTATAGTAATAGAATCAAGGAAATCGATAGTAATTAGTGACAGTAAAACTTGTGATGATGTTGTATTAATTTCCTGTAGTGGGCATAACAAACTACCACAAAATGGATGGCTTAAAACAAGAGAAATTAGTTTTTTCACAGTTCTGGAGCCTTGAAGTATGAAATCAATTTGACCAGACTCTGTCAAGGTATTGTCAGTGACACAGTCTCTCTGGAGGCTCTTGGGGACAATCATTCCTTGCCTTTTCCAGATTTTGGTGGCTACTGGCATCCCTTGGCTTGTGACCACATCACTTTAATCTTTGCTTCTGCCTTCACATCACTTTCTTCTCATGGTACACAAAGCTCACTGTTCCTCCCTCTTATAATGATCAGTTCAGTTCAGTTTCTCAGTCGTGTCCGACTGTTTGCAACCCTATGATTCACAGCATGCCAGGCCTCCCTGTCCATCACCAACTCCTGGAGTTCACTCAAACTCATGTCCATCGAGTCGGTGATGCCATCCAGCCATCTCATTCTCTGTCGTCCCCTTCTCCTCCCACCCCCAATCCTTCCTAGCATCAGACTCTTTTCCAGTGAGTCAACTCGATGCATGAGGTGGCCAAAGTATTGCAGTTTCAGCTTTAGCATCAGTCCTTCCAATGAACACCCAGGATTGATCTCCTGTAGAATGACTGGTTGGATCTCCTTGCAGTCCAAGGGACTCTCAAGTCTTCTCCAACACCACAGTGCAAAAGCATCAGTTCTTCGGCGATCAGCTTTCTTCACAGTCCAACTCTCACATCCATACATGACCACGGGAAAAACCATAGCCTTGACTAGATGGACCTTGGTTGGCAAAGTAATGTCTCTGCTTTTTAATATGCTATCTAGGTTGGTCATAACTTTCATTCCAAGGAGTAAGCGTCTTTTAATTTCCTGGCTGCAATCAGCATCTGCGGTGATTTTGGAGCCCAAAAAAATAAAGTCTGACACTGTTTCCACTGTTTCCCCATCTATTTCCCATGAAGTGACAGGACCAGATGCCATGATCTTCGTTTTCTGAATGTTGAGCTTCAAGCCAAACTTTTCACTCTCCTCTTTCACTTTCATCAATAGGCTTTTGAGTTCCTCTTCACTTTCTGCCATAAGGGTGGTGTCATCTGCATATCTGAGGTTATTGATATTTCTCCCAGCAATCTTGATTCCAACTTGTGCTTCTTCTAGCCCAGCATGTATATATATATATATTTATGAATGTCTACCCAGATTTTAATAATACTGGAAAAATTTCCCATTATAAGATCCTTCATTTAAATCACAACTTTAATGACCCTTTTTCCAAATAAGGTATCATTTTGGGGTTCCATGAATTAAGACCTGATATTTGGGGGGGACCATTTTTCTGCCTACCACATAGAAGCTAACCAGTTGAGGTAGCACAGAATATCATAGCCACTCTTCTCTTTTGGAATGCAGAGGATGGTACTCTATGCCTACCTGAAGTGACAGCTGATGAGGGACGGGCTTGGATTCCACCCATCCTTGCTCTCTCTCTCTCTCTCTTTTTTTTTTTTAAAGATTTATGTATTTGCTTATTTATTTTTAGCTGTCTTGAACTTCATTGCTGTGTGTGGGCTTTCTCTAGTTGTGGTGCATGGGCTTCTTGTTGTAGTCGCTTCTCTTGTTACAGAGCACAGGCTCTAGGGCCCACGGGCTTCAGGAGTTGCTGCATGTGGACTCATTAGTTGCTGCTCAAGACTCTAGAGCACAAGCTCAGTAGTTGTGCACATGGGCTTAGTTGCCCCATGGCATGTGGGATTTTCCCAGATGGAAATCAAACCGATGTCCCCTATATTGGCAGATGAATGCTTAGCCACAGGACCACCAGGGAAAGGCCCCTGTTTCTTCTTCCTTCCAATTCTAAACCAATCCTACTCCCACTGTTTTTATTCCTCACTGCCATGCAGAGAGTAACAACCAGATTCTGTAAAGCTTGCAGGTGTCCTCTTTCACCCCCAACCTACCATGTCGATGTAGGCATTCTTTTCAAATTTCTCAGTGTGACCTTGGGCTACTCTCTGCCCTTCATGTAACTGCAACTCACAGAAGCATGAAGATTTTTCTTGTCCTCTTTGAGACAACATACTAGAAATTGCTAGACTCAACTCACAAAATCAGATTTATCTGTCACTCAAAGTTTATGCCTGCCACATGTTCTAAACACATCCTCTATCATTGGTGCCCTTGGTAGAATATTCCAAAAGGCCATCACATGTTTTAGAGATAATTCCCAATGACTGTACTGACTGTTTTCTCTTGGATGTTAAGTGCAGAGATCACAGTGAAAGCTGGCCCCACCATATGTAGGTGATTGGGATTGCCTGATTGCAACAGAAGGAGATTATGAAATAACCGTATGTTCTTTTTTATTTTAAAAAAATGATTTTGCATTGGCTGCTCTGGGTCTTCATTACTACCACAAGCTTTCTCTAGTTCTAGTGAGGAGGGTCTACCCCTACTTGCCGTGCACAGGCTTCTCGTTGCAGCGGCTTCTCTTGTGGAGCACAGGCTGTAGGCAAGCAGGCCCAGTACTTGTGGTACACTGGCTTAGTTGCTCCATAGCATGTGGGATCTTCCCGGACCAGGGACTGAACCTGTGTCCCCTGCATTGGCAGATGGATTCCTAACATCTGGACCACCAGGGAAGTTCCAACCATCTGTTCTTGAAGTTCCCACTCCAGAGCCTCCAGCCTGGGATTGTTCTGTGTCCCCTGTACAATCATAGTCATACCTCTTCCACGTAAGCATCCCTCACTTACAGAGGGGAGCCTGAGTGTGGACTCTTCAGTCATTTTAAGGGAGGCACGTCTGGGGACCAACAGTGTTCATGTTAGACTGGGTCATCCTCTAGTCCCTGTTCACACCTTTACCTTTGCAAATGTAGTCCTGTAGGCTTGCTTCATATCATTGGGACAAATAGGTGAATTTTATCATAAGAAATATTACGCCACAAGTCTTCCTCTAAGCATTTACCAAGAAGCTGTGTAAAACCCATAAGATCACAAACGAGTACCTCTGGATTCATGAATATATCTTTCCAAAATAATTGTAATTGAACATTTGTGCTAGGCACTGAGTTAAGCGTTTTACATTTCTTCATGTATCCTTTGAATTAGTATCTATTATTGTTATTATCCTGACTTTCCAGATGAGGAATTTGAAATTAAGAGGAATTGTTTGACTTTGCAGACAGCCAAGGGGTCGAAGGCTTCACTGTAAGTCAGCAGCAGGATTTGAACTCATAGTGTCTAATCTCCAGAATTCATCTTTTTAGCCCTTTTGATACTATCTGTTGACCATAGTAATGATCTTGTTATGACCTTGGTTTTAATCTGGAAATATACGTGAGTAACTTTGTGAAAATATCCTTTGTTTACATTACAGGACACTCAAAATAAGAAAGAAAACACTGAAAGAAAACACTGACTTTTAAAACTACTTTTGAATCCTCAGTTTGTAGCTAAACCATGAGTAATAAAATATGTATTTATTTTAGGTCTTGCCATAACTTAAAAGTAATACCAAACAATTCTAAATACCATGCACTCTTTCTCCCTATCATATTTATTCACATCACAGAAGTGTGTTGCGGTCAAATGTTTTACTCTAATATCCTACAGCATCAAAGATCTGCATATTTAGACAATTGAGTTTGCCTTTAAGTCAGCATTACCAAATCCACCTATGAGCCACTGAAGCAAATTCACAGACATTCAGAGCTCACACTAGGGCATTTAGACACTGCTAATGATCTTCTGTGAGTTTCAAGTAACACTGTATCCATTAAGGGACAGGAAATTGTAGAAAGATGATCTTCAAGGCAACTGACAGGTGAAATGGCAAATTATTCCTGCCCTAGAGTCAATAATTTTTCCATTTGGTCAAGAAATATTAGCTACTTTTGTTTCTTGGGCAGCTGGTTTTTAATGTGTTATATGTATAATTTATGAATGATGCATAATTTATAGTTTACATATAGATATGTCATAACAAAACCCGACTAGAGCTAAAATCACTGGCCTCAAGCTAAATAACTAGTCTCACTTTAAAACAGCAGTGTCTGATAGAGTCCTCATTATTTACAGGTCTTTAAAAAGTCTACCTAAAAATGTTTGTGGGTTTTTTTGTTGGTTTTTTGCATTTAAAAATGTTTAGCAATGTAGAAAATAGGCTTTAGACAGAATGAATTCAAAAGTTTTCCAATTACTACCACTCTATTTGGGGAAAAAGAATCACTGATAGAAGTTTTATTGACAAAATGTCATTAATCTTCTCTTACCAAATAGGATATTGCACTAGAACTGGGGTCTGCAAGATTCTTCCGTAAAGGGCTTGATAATATTTTTGGCCATGCAGCCTATTCAATTGTGCCATTGTCACTCAAAAGCAGTCATAGGAAATATAGAAACAGATGAGAATGCCTGTCTCCCAACAAGTATTTGTGGGACCTGAAACTTGAATTTTACATAGTGTTCTTGTGTCACAAAATATTACTCTTTTAAAAGCTTTTGTTCACCATTTAAAAACATAGACACCATTCTCTACTCACTTGACCACATATAAAACAGGGCCAGGCTGTTTCACACCTTTCTCCCCTGATCTTTGCTATGTCATTAAATGGCAGACCATCCATTCTAGTCTCCCTTATTCTTTCCCCACCTCAAACCCATCAGCAAATAGGTGTGTTCATTCTAGAACCTTCTGCCTTCTTGTCACCACCTGCTCACACCCATACTCTCATGTTCATCTGAGCCACTACACAAACGCCCAGCTGACCTCCCTGATCCTCTCTCCTCTCCAACAAAACATTTCGAGAACCATTTTCAAGTCAGAAACTAGATGATGTCACATATACTAGCTGCAATCTTGAGCAACTAAACCTTTCACGACTCAATTTTCTCTTCTGTAAACAGAAAGGGTAATTATCTATGCTTCTGTGGTTTGATGTGAAAAGTAAATGACTAATGATGTTAGAACGTTTAGCATGATGTCTCGCATTCAATCCCTTATATATAATGGACTGGTGCTCATTAAATGGAAGCTGCTATCCTTCCTATCATGTCATCATCATTGTCGCTTCCCTAATTAAAGCCATGTGGGATGCGGTCAGGATACCGTCGAATGCCTGACCTCTTAGACGTGGCGTGATCTTCCTTCTTGTCCTGGCTTAACTCATGTCTACAGCTCATTATCCCTCAACCACCTGATCTTGTTTTAGTTCCAAACTCTTCAGGACCTTATACTCCCCACTACTCTTCTTATAACTGGATTCTCAGTTTAAATGTCACTTCCTCCTTAGGGGAGCTTCCCTGACTGCTCATTTTAAAACTGTTTCCCATAAACTCATACCCCACTCAATCATAGAAGACAACTTGTTTCCTTTATAATAATTCCCATAATGGATTATTTTTGTTAATACATTTATATTCTGTAGCTATTAGAATGTAATCCCTAGAAGGAGGGAGGAGAGGGAGAGGCAGCTGCTTCCTTCAATACTCTATGCAAATAGTGGTCTTTAATAAATATTTACTGAATGAAACAAAGAAAAATAAAACCTCAGAGCTTTCAGTTTCATCTGCATTCTTATACATTCATTTAAACTCAATGGACTCTGGATTTAGGTAATCAATCAGTAGGCTCATTCATTCTTCTGTCCATTTATTAAATAAACATGTATGAAGCACCTTCTGAGTCAGGCTTGGCAAGTAATAGAGGACCAAAAACCTTGGAAAATGCATTCTAGGAGTTTATAACATAATTGCATAAGTTGTCATTTAAAAGTATATATTAAAACATATCTATCAATAAGTCAATACATTACTGTCCTCCAGGTTTAAGCTTTCATTTCCTTTTCTATCAAGGTATCTGTCTATGGAGTAGCAAGTCTAACAAGCCCCATCTGTTATTCAATAAACAGTTATTGGGTATGTGTCAGTTACTGTATTAATAACTAAAATCCTAATTGGTTTATTATCCAGTCAATAAAATTGTCATTTTTTCATGCTGCATTTTACTCTTAGGAGAAAGAAGCAAATGTCACCAACATCAGGTATTGGAGATGCTGTTGTTTTAATGTTTGCAGTAATGACTTGGGAGAGGTAGGCATATATCATGTTGTATTCCAGTTTCTCTCTGGACTGTAGTCCTCATAGAGAACTCATCCAGACCCTGAGAAACTGCAAGGTGTCTGGTCTAAAGAAGACTGTATTTTACCCAGGATGCTTGCTAAGACCAGGAAGCACATAGACATATCTTAAGGAAGATTTTTCAGTACTAATCATTTAAAGAAAAACATTTGTGTCCTTAAAGAGGTGGTAGTTGTTGTTTAGTCACAAAGTTGTGTCCAAGTCTTTGCAATCCCAAGGACTGTAGCCCACCAGGTTGCTCTGTCCATGGGATATCCAAGGCAAGAATACTGGAGTGGGTTGTCATTTCTTTTTCTACATTCAAGAGGTTCAGTTCAGTTCAGTTCAGTCGCTCAGTCATGTTAAATCTTCCTTATTCAAAGACTGTCTTCCTCAGTTACCTGTCTCTGCATTTCAGATAACTGTAGTTTTCACGTGTATGATCACCAGCTGTCTAAGTATCCGCTTTGTTCATAGGCCCTACTCTCACTTGGTTTTTCATTTCCATTTAAGAATTATGTGTGCATTTTAAAATTAACTTTTATTGGAGTGTAGTTGATTTACAGTGTTGTGTAGTTTCAGGTGTACAGCAAAGTGAGTCAGTTATACACATACATATATCCTCTCTTTTTTAGATTCTATTCCCATATAGGTCATTACAGAGAATTGAGTTCCCTGTGCGATATAGTACATCTTTATTAGTTATCTGTTCATATATAGTAGTGTATATACATCAACCCCAACTTCCTAATTTATCCCGCCCTCGCTTTCTCCCTTGGTAAACTTTAGTTTGTTTTCTACGTCTGTGACTCAATTTGTTTTTGTAAATAGGTTTATTTGTACCATTTTTTTTTAGATTCCGCATATAAGCAATATCACCTGATATTTGTCTTTTTCCGTCTTACTTCACTCAGCATGACAAGTTCTAGATCTATCCATTGTGCTGCAAATTTTGTTATTTCGTTCTTTTTTATAGCTGAATAATATTCCATGATGTATATATACCACATCTTCTTTATCCGTTGATGGACATTTAGGTTATTTCATGTGTATTTAGAAATTGCTACCCTCATGGCTAAGTTGTGAGATTTCCACAATATGCAGTTTAATTCAACCAGAGAATGGCAAGTTTCTACTGATTTATCTTTACTATAAATGAGAAAGATATTACTATAATACTCTTGAAGTAGTTTAAAAAAAAACTGAAAATGTCTACTCTGTTTAAAAAATAAAACAGTTATACTTTGTTAGTGAAGAAGTATGAGGGTCACAAACAGTAGTCTTGAAATGGAGTTAGGATGAATACAGTGGCATGACCTGCATGACCAGCTGTGATTCAACCCCACTTTCTGGATCTCAAAACCAGAAAAGACTGAAATAGTCCTTTAAATCTTACATTTCTGAACGTAAGATTCTTTTTCCTTTTCCTTGCTAAAGTTAAAAGGAAAATTAGAAAGGTAGTATGTACTTCATGCCCTCCAGTCTAGCTTTTTAAATCTCTCCATCTGTATGGTTGAAGATGAGAGAATAAGTGAAAGAAATATAAGCTACAGGGAGAATGATCCTCTTGAATTACATGAAAGCTCATTAATTGTTTCTTCTCCAACAGAAGACTTTTCATTAAGCTCGCACCAAGTTTTGGCTCCATTTTTACTGTGTACTGGATTTTAGTGTGAAGTCAAATTTCAGTTTGCCTTCTGATAGAGATTATCTTTTTCAAAGGGATCATAGTCTTTTCCTATTAAAAAAAAAAAGTTAACCTTCAGTTGAAACACTGAAAGATAATTAAGCAAGGTCTTTAAAATGCATATGGAGTGATTTTGCCATAATAAAAGCAAGGGGGAAAAGTCACCAACTTTAAAACTGCTCTTCTATTTTACAAACAAGATAATAGACTTTTATATTAAAAGCAAATACATTTTCAAATAGCTAAATGTTAATTCAACATCTGTTGTGAATCAGGCATTCTGTGAAACAATGAAATGGAAGATTAGTCCTGGCTCTCAAGAAGCTTTGTTTTCTCTTCTGTCTCTTTGTAGTTGTCCTTTTTTTTTCTTTTTTTTCCTGAGAGGGAAACAAAACCTATGGCCACTTAATGGTTTTAGAAACTGAGTTGGCAGCAAAAAAAATTAGTGTACATTTTATCTGATTCTGCTGTTTAGTAGATAATTTGTTGTGGTCTTTTTTGTTCTTCACCAGAACTTCATCCCTTATTCATAAGACTAACTTCTCAACATGTACAATCAATACAAATAGTAGCTGTTTTTTTAGTGACGCTCAAGGGAAAAGTCTTCAAGTCTCACATAAGGAAGAGTTCATTCGAATACAACACCACTGCATTTATAAAATCTTGGCTGGAGCCACTTAAGAGATGGGCATATGATGTGCCTTATGGCTCTTTACAAAGGGAAACCCACCATTCCCATTGGATTGTGGGTGCTGTGCAAGAGGGTGTGCGGACAGGCTCATATAAGCAGCTCAGTGCCATCTTGTTTCCAGAAGTGGAGACTCACTGTAGGGATGGGGTAGGAGCATCCTGTGAAGTTGAGAGTTGAGAGTGACTGAGGGAAGGGAAATGGCCACTGTGGAAAAGTATGTCCCCTAGGAGTTGAGGCCAATCTTGTAGGTAGCTCTCTTTTGAACATTGAATGGCTGTGTTATAAATTAAATATTTATAAGTAATACCAAACATATGCACATTCAGATTCAATATTTACAAATAATACTGCCAGATATTTTAAAAGGAAAAAAAAAAAAAAAGCATGCACTTAATATATTCACATTGACTCGATAGTTTGAGCAAGCTCCGGGAATTGGAGATGGACAGGGAAGCCTGGCATGCTGTAGTTCATGGAGTCGCAAAGAGTCAAACACAACTGAGCAACTGAACCAAACTAATACATTCACAAGAACTAGATTTTTGGAAAGTAAATGTGTAAGTTTCAGAATACCTTGGCAGAAAGATAAAGTCATGAATTGAATCTGATGGACACTTAAGATGTAGAATAGGACAGTCCTCCTCACTTATAGATCCCCTCTGATGTGACCATCTGCTGAGGGATTAAGAGGCTACCAGAGAAGCCCTGGTAGCTCAGCTGGTAAAGAATCTGCCTGCAATGCAGGAGACCCCAGTTCAATTCCTGGGTCAGGAAGATCCCCTGAAAGGGATAGGCTACCCACTCCAGTATTCTGGCCTGGAGAATTCGATGCACTGTATCGAATGGGGTCACAAAGAGTGAGACATAATGAGTGACTTTCACTTTCACTAAGAACAGTTCTCTCCAGCCTCTAGGAGGCCCCATTCTGCCAAGGGGTATGAGTATATAAGTAACCAACATGCTGGAACCCCAAAGGGCACCAGGAGCATAGAGGAGGTAACGGTTCTGCTTAGAAGGAAAGGACAGACCTTACTGCTCCCTCACTGTTCTCCTTTAGAGCAAAATCCATAGCCGAATGAAAGCGTGCAGAAGGTAAACATTATGTCAGAGTGATTTACCTGAGTGAACTTTGAGAGCACATGAAGGGTGACTTCTGGGCAGACTCTGCTCATCTCTTACTCTCAGTGTCTTTGTGTATAATGGGAAGCTCATACACACACTCCCATTAGAATTTGGGGTAAGATTAAATGAAGGGTCTGTGTGGAAAACACTTTGTACAGTGGCTCATTAGGTATACAATAAATGTTGAAAATCATTTTTATTTCTTAAGAAATAGTAGGTATAGGGATGGGAAGAGAGTGTTTAGGGATTCTTACCCAGTCCTATGGGACTAGAGCATGAAGTTAAAATGGAGAGCCCATAAAAAACAGATGCCAAAAGGAGGCCACATTGTGGAGGTTTCAATGCTCAGAAAACAGTTCCAACTTGATGCAAATACAGTGAGGAAATATCTAGTCTTTAGGCAGTCCGCTAATGTGATCATGTTTTAGAAGGTTCATTCTAAGGATATAGATGTAGAACAGGTGAGTCATTGGGAAACTTTCCACTGAGGGAACAATTTCTGCTGTGAAAGCAGAATCATTTTTATAATTTGTGAGTCATTTTGAATACTGTTGTGTTTATTAGTTATAGATTACTTTTGAAATGTATTTTAAGAGTTTTTGCATTAATGATATTATAATTGTAATGCTAAATATTAATACAAATCTATCCGAAAAAATTGCCAGTATGATGATTCCACTTTCAAGAAATATATTAACTCTAAATACAAAGTTTTATTTTGAAGCCGACTTGTCAGAAACGCTATTCTGTAAAGCAAGGTACGCAAGGATTCAGACAGTGAAGGAGGCAAGAAACCAAAACTGCTTCCTTTTGTGCTTCTGAATTCATTGTATAATACTTGCTTTTATCACCTTGACATTTTCTCTTTACATCATGAAAAAAATGAGTGGGATACATTTTGGTGATCGTCATGAATGCATGTATTTTTCAAAAGAAATTAATCTTCTTTTGAAATTTTAAAATTGTATGTTTGGTTGGATAACTTTAAAATACCAAAGATAAATTGTAAGAATTAATGAATATATTAAAATATGTAATAGTAGGGACAGAAACATAATTTTTGGTTTTGATCTTATACAAATTATATCAATAACAAAAATTCAGATGACAAAGTAAATATAGAATAGTTGTATATCTAAAAGCTAAAATGTTTTGTAACGTCTGATTGAATATCTTGCTGCTGCTGCTGCTAAGTCACTTCAGTCGTGTCCGACTCTGTGTGACCCCATAGAGGGAACCCCACCAGGCTCCCCCGTCCCTGGGATTCTGCAGGCAAGAACACCGGAGTGGGTTGCCATTTCCTTCTCCAATGTGTGAAAGTGAAAAGTGAAAGTGAAGTCGCTCAGTCGTGTCTGACCCCTAGCGACCCCACGGACTGCAGCCTACCAGGCTGCTCCATCCATGGGATTTTCTAGGCAAGAGTACTGGAGTGGCTTGCCATTGCCTTCTCCGATTGACTATTTTAGGATGGATTAAATACAAAAGGAATCAGAAAACTACAGGTTTAACTTGAGGCAAATCTTGTACTTTTCCTCCCTCTAGTGGTAGTTTTAAGAACTGCTCTATCCTCATAGAAATTCCCATAGAGTGGCTAAGGAGAGCAAGCACAGAAAATACCCAAACTGTACCCTGAGGCCCCAACTAACTAAGGCAGAAGAGAGCTAGTTGACTTTAGAAAATCTTCAGAATGCTTCCAAGAATGCAAAAAGAACTGTTAGTTTGGAACCACAGACAGCTGTTTTGATTATTCTTGCTTTTATCTTCTTAGACGCTTTTGTAACATGAGATTACTAAACTCAGAAGGGAAGCTTGAATTTTCATCTCAGTCAAAGGAGTCACAACTGAGACCCAAATGACACTGAGTCTCAGAAGCTCTGGGAGCTGGGCCCGTAGCAGACATGCTCCTGGGCTTGGGATCCTATGGGAAACCAGCAGACAGCTAACAGAATGCCAGGGAGATCAGGGTGATCCTGCTTTACCTGGATTTGGCAGGATCCTCGAAATGAAGTTGCACTGACAGGACAAAGAGGTTTGCTATAAAATTTCAACTCAAGAGTGATAGTTATATACAACATCCACATTAGAAAGACACTTTTTAAAATCGAAACTGAAGTTATGTATTTTCTCATCTTTACCTTTAAGCATTAGTTTAGTCCCAGAATTAGATGCAATTAGTAAAAGCAGGTCTGTAGAGCATCTTAGATAGGTTTTGATTCCTATGGCTGGAACTAGATACCCATTTTTTCCATGGCCTTTAGAACTGAACCTTTGGCCTTTATGTGGTTGTAGATATATGTATATTATATATTTTCAGATCACTTTGATCCTTCTATGAGAATTAAATGGATCAAAATGTCTCTAAATTTTCATATAGTTTTGTTTAAACCCAGTGATTGTATGAGTGTTTACATAATACTTCTAAAAGCTCTTCAATTTTCACAAATGCAAGCTTTTTCTTCCTAGGCAGACAATTGCTTTTAACAAGTGAGTTCAGATGCTGTGCTGGAGTGAATTTAATAGCCTGGAGATCCTGTTTCACTTTCTGAGAGAACAGATCCTATAAACTGCATTCTCTGTGCCATTCCACTTCCTGTCCTCAACGATGGGGATGCAGGGAAACAGCTGTTGTGTGGGAACTGTTCAGAGCTCTGTTTCTCAAACCACAGGTCATGCAAGGGTGGTTATGTAGGCTGTGTTTCCCTTCCTTCCAAAATAGTACCCAAGACTCTTCTGACCTTGCCTCCTTCCACCTTTGAATTGTAAGCCCACTAGGGTGTAAGTTTATCCTACTTCCTTTTGTTGTATTTATTTTTAATTGAAGAGGAATAAATGCATATCCTGAAAGAGGCTAGAATTCGCTTGAAAGATCTGCTAGGTAAAATATATATAAGTATATGTGACTGAGTTCTTTTGGTTACAGGGTTAACATCCAGTGAATCTCCTAATCTAAGGTCTAAAGCAAACCACCTCACTCTGAATTATATATTTTAATAGACTTTTTTTTTTTTTACCTTACCCCTAAATGGTATATAGAGAGATTTAATTTATTTTATATGGTTAGTAAAGAATCTGCCTGCAATGCAGGAGACCCAGGTTTGATACCTAGTTCAGGAAGATCCCCTGGAGGAGGGCATGGCAACTCACTCTAGTATTGTTGCCTGGTGAATCCCATGGAGAGAAGAGTCTGGCAGGTTACAGTCTATAGGGCAGCACAGAGTTGAAAATGACAGGTGATGCTTTTGAACTGTGGCGCTGGAGAAGACTCTTGAGAGTCCCTTGGACTGCAAGGAGATCCAACCAGTCCACTCTAAAGGAGATCGATCCTGGGTGTTCATTGGAAGGACTGATGCTAAAGCTGAAACTCCAATACTTTGGCCACCTCATGCGACGAGTTGACTCACTGGAAAAGAGTCTGATGCTGGGAGGGATTGGGGGTAGGAGGAGACGGGGACGACAGAGAATGAGATGGCTGGATGGCATCACCGACTCGACAGACATGAGTTTGAGTGGACTCCGGGAGTTGGTGATGGACAGGGAGGCCTAGCGTGCTGTGATTCATGGGTTCGCAGAGAGTCGGACACGACTGAGCGACTGAACTGACTGAACTGACTGACTATTATTCAAATACCAAAGAATAAACAATATGCAATGGATTAAAGGATATGCTACCTAGATTACACTGAAGAAGGTGGAAACAAGTTTCTTTAGAGGCTTGAGGTAGCTGAGGCAGATGCCCTACCTGGAAGGCACACTGGTCCTCTCTGCCTTGTTGACTGTATAGACATCACAAAAGGTATTTTATCAATGACCATGTTGTTAGTCCTTTTCTTCCTCCTTGACTCTGTAGTTGTAATTTGCATGAAGAATGAAATTGCTATTTTTGCTTCTCATTTCAATTACTTTCCTTAGGAAATTCATGATTTAGAAAGTAAGTTGAAGTTGTTTTCATAAAAATAGGATGAGGAATTCTTTTTAAAGAATTTATTCTTAATTGGAGAATAGTTGCTTTACAATATTGTATTGATCTGCCATATAACAATGTGAATCAGCTATAAGTATACATATGTTCCCTCCCTCTTGAGCCTCCCTTACATCTTCCCCCATTCCACCCCTCTAGGTTATCACAGAGCACGAGGTTTTTCTCCCTGTCTTAAAAAGTCACTTCCCATTAGCTGTTTTACATATGGTAATATACATGTTTCAGTGCTCAAACTGTCTCACCCTCTCCTTCCTCCACTGTGTCCATGAGTCTGTTCTCTATGTCTGAGTCCCTATTCCAGCCCTGTGAATACATTCATCAATATCATTTTGAACAAGGGATTCTTAATAGCTGGCATCTATCAGAGGTTTCATGGGGTTCTCAAGGCAAGAATACTGGTTTGCCATTCCCTTCTCCAATATGGATGTGAGAGTTGGACTATAAAGAAAGCTGAACGCCAAAGAATTGATGCTTTTGAACTGTGTTGGAGAAGACTCCTGAGAGTCCCTTGGACTGCAAGGAGATCCAACCAGTCAATCCTAAGGGAAATCAGTCCTGAATATTCATTGGAAGAACTGATGCTGAAGCTGAAACTCCAATACTTTGGCCACCTGATGCGAAGAACAGACTCATTGGAAAAGCCCCTGATGCTGGGAAAGATTGAAGGCAGGAGGAGAAGGGGACAACAGATGATGAGATGGTTGGATGGCATCACCAAAGCAATGGACATGAGTTTGAGTAAACTCCAGGAGCTGGTGATGGACAGGGAGGCTTGGCGTGTTGCAGTCCATGGGGTCACAAAGAGTCAGACATGACTGAGTGACAACTGAACTGACTGATCAGAGGGTTTGCCTTTTGCCTGGTGTGGCAGTCACAAGCATAAGGCCGTCATTAAGAAATACTGAATTCAAGTAATTCTCATTTTAAGAATTGACAAGACAGTAGAAAGGACAGAAAAAAAGTGTTAGATATTTCTTAGCCTTCTGGCTGATTTTTGCTTAAGTCTGATGTAATCCCTTTTTGATTGAGCACAAAGATACTGAATTGTGTGAACAGCTGAAATACAAAATCTTTGGTCATAGCAACTGAGGCAGTGTTCTCTTAACCTAAACTGAAGCCTTACAGTTGAATAATTTGGATTTGATTTTACTTTTTAAAAAATTTTATTCTATATTCATCACTCTTAGAAATATTTTTAATGCAAAAGTCGGGTGGTTATTTTGTATTGTTAAATTTAAAAATTGATAAGATTTGGGATGCTTTTTCTAGGTGAACTGCCCTTTAGTTATCTTCCAAATATTTGATAGTAAAGAAACCATTATCATTTCTGGTCCTCCCATAAAATGCCATTGATCTTTCTGAGTCTTATCATCATTAATTCTTCAAACCTTTTAACCAAATATAATTTAATGCTAATAATTCTATTATCCAAGAACCTGTTGAGCAAATGAGATAATATTGCTGCTGCTGCTGCTAAGTCACTTCAGTCGTGTCCGACTCTGTGCGACCCCATAGACGGCAGCCGACCAAGCTCCACCGTCCCTGGGATTCTCCAGGCAAGAACACTGGAGTGGGTTGCCATTTCCTTCTCCAATGTGTGAAAGTGAAAGTGAAGTCGCTCAGTCATGTCCGACTAGTAGCGACCCCATGGACTGCAGCCCACCAGGCTCCTCTGTCCATGCGATTTTCTAGGCAAGAGTACTGGAGTGGCTTACCATTGCCTTCTCCGGAGATAATATTACCTACCTGTATTTCACCATAATAAAATTCAACAGAAGTTAGAGAAACTGTGATAGCACTATTTAAAAAATAAAAATAAAAATGGGAAAATAAAGAAAAGAAGCATGTCCCCTTGCAGGTCTTCTTTCTTTTCATAGTGAGCTTTTCTATAAGGAATTCTTCCTTTCTGTGTTCACACTAGAGGTAAGTGACTCATCAAACATTTACATACTCATAGGAATAGATTTTGAGCATGGAGGCTTTAATTAGCCATGTGCAACCCATTTACAAGCTTATGAGAATTGGAAAAGTCATGGGAAAATAAAATAAAGAAATTAACTGAAAAGAATGACAATGATTTGGCCAATTAGAAAATGCAATTATACTGTTTTCCTTCAGATTACAAACTGCCTGCATGAGTGTTCAATAATCCTTTGAGTCTAAAATGCCTTCACTGATAATCTAGAATATAATGGTCATTACCAGTAAGGTAGAAAATAAATATTAACAACAAATAATCCCAACACCTTACTCTACATATTATTCTCTCCCCATAGGCTTTTTTTTTTCCAGCTTGCTAACAAACTACTAAACTGATTTTTCCTAACACCTACTAATGAACAGTATGATTGCTCAAGTCACCTATTAGAGAGGAGGAGATGAAGCTGGGAGAAATCCAAATAACCCTTCATTGGCTAACAGTGTTGGCTAACCAAAAACTGGCTGACAACACTCACCCTCTTATCTGTTGATTTGAGTGCTTTTTGTTGTTGCTCACCCAAGTGAATTTATACATGAATACTCAGGGCCCAAAGAAATCGCTACTTCTGACCCTCTTTGCAATGAACTACTGGACATATTTATGATTATCCTCCAAGATCAAACTATGCCATGTGTCTTAAAATACTGCAGAGGAAAGGGGTGAGGGAACCAAGATAAACATGCATTTCTGATTCATTTTGCTAAAGTAATTTAATAAATTCCCCTGGAGAGAAAGTTTGAAAGTTGAAGGTCATGTTTAGGTCACATATCCCAAATGACATGTTTTGGTAAACAAGCAAAATAAACTCCATTTTTCTGGGATCCCTTCCAATAAGCAGATTAAAAAAAAAAAGTAGTGACATTGGTTCTTCTAAACTGCAGGACAAAATCCAGAAGCCTGAGCCTGGGATTCAGGGTCTCCTGGGGTGTGGCTCCCAGCATCCTCCAACCCCACTGCTGGGCCAGTTGTCTCCTAAGTGGTTTTCAGTGACTTTTGAAAGGCAAATGTCAGCTAGAAACTGTGGCATATCCCACTGCAAGTGTTGTTTACATTTTGCTTACACCATTTTGTCATTACATTTTTTGTGATTCAATCACATAACTGGTCATTATACTACTTCCCACCACTGCAGGAACTACATTTTATTCATTTGGGATACTTTCATTTCTTCTGGCACCTTGCCCATGTCTGTCCTACAGGAGGGATCAAATGGTGACTGAGCAGAATTAGACTAATTTCATAACTGTCTTATGTATTAGGATCACAAAAATTTTGTGAATTTAGGATTTAGGATATCCTGAATTTAGGATAATAATTCTGTGATTCTGGGATCAGTCAAATCAGTTATTAGCTGATACTCCTATAAATGTGTCCTAAAACATTTGTGGCCATAAACCCAGTAAGTGCAGAGCTGCTACACAGTGACTTGGGACAGCCTCTTTTCTGTAGGCGCAAGCTTGAATTACATCTCTCCCCTTAAAGATGAAGCCTTTAGAAAATAAGTGGAGATACAGATGAGATGAGTCTCTGGGTTACAAATATTAACATATTTTTATTAATTAGGTATTTGTTGAGATCCTTTGTCAAGGGTGATTGGTTTTCCTTATCAGGGTCGAATCCAAGTTCTCTTTAAGGCATATAAGGCCCTCTGTGAGCTGGCGTCAAACTCCTTTTCTATTCCCACTCTCATATAAAGATTTAATCAACTGTTTCTGGAGTTCTGTGGACACTCACTCTTGCATCCCATGCTTCCTCCAGCCTTCTTAGAATGGTCTTCCTCCATGGTCCACTTGCTGAACTCCAAGCCATTATTAATCAAGTATATCTTCAGTTGGGTAATACCGCTGGTGATGAGTGCTGTTGAAGGAAAAGCAGACAGGATGACAAGGGTGCCACTGTGGATAAGGTGTTGGGGATGTTCTCATGGAGGAAGTGACACTTGAGTAGGGACCAGAATGTATCCAGGAAACAGCACTTTCCTTTGAGGGCAAAAGAACATGTTCCCAACATATCAGAGGACTACGCAGGAGCCCAACAGGGCTGAAGTGCAGTCAACGGAACACAAGTAATGACTAAATGGGGTGGGAAAGAGGGCCAGGGGTCAGGTCATATAGAACCTGGTAGACCAGAGCAGGGATCTTTGATTTTATTATAATGGTGAAGCTATTAAAGAGTTAAGAATAGAGAAATGACATGATCTGATTTGTGATTTTGGAGTCACTTTAACTCTTTGAATAGAACAAAGTGAAGGTTCTGAATGGAAGCAGACAGACCAATTGAGAGGCTATTGTAGTTGTTCAGTTCAGAGATGGAGGTGGCTTGTAATAGGGCAGTAGCAGTGGAGGAAATTAGAAGTGACTGGTTTGGGGGACAATTTTTGTGTATGTGCTGCTGAAGTGAGCATAGGAGGATACTTTCTGAAGGAGAATTAAATATAGTTGCTGATGAATGAATATGGGACTGAGAGAAAAAGAGACAAATCAGGGAAAACTATTTTTGGTAAATAATGTTTACTGAGATGGGGAAAGGTTGTAGGAGGAGCAGTTGTAGACTGGCAGGGGTGAGCAGTGGCGGCCAGGGCAGAGATCAAGAGTTAAGTTTAGGTATGTTTTAAATTATGCAAAAGACACATGACATTTCTCACAATACCATCCACACAATGTTTGATCTTCCTTTATAAATTGATTATTATGCAGTCTTTGAAGGCAAATTCTAAACTGGAACCATGCTAAGGTTGTAAAATCCTCTCTAAATTAGACACCACTTTAGAGATTTGAATAATTCTTTCCTCTTCATCCTGAGGAAGAAGTTCCTTCACTCGCCTTTATCAGTAAAATAAGTTCTGGTTTTATTTGTAGTCCCTAACACCTAGAGGCAGCCAATGTTCCTTGAACAAAAGAATGAATGAAACAGTCACAAGTAGAGGGTGATAAGGGGGCCCTACTATTCATAGTTTTTTACCATTATGAATAAGTGAGAAAAGAAGATATATCTCTGAAAACAAATCTCCTAAAATATGTGCTATTCCCAGTTAATATACTTTTGTTTCTTCCATCACCCTTGCTTATTTCTCACATTGTCTCAGAAAGGAGGAGAAAGCATACATTTTCCTCAAGTTGTTTTGCTTTTTATATATTTGTAGCCCTGCTCTCACTTGCTATGCTGGTTCATGGGAGAGAGTTATGGAAGCAGAGTAAAGGATTGGGGTAGGGGAGGTGTCACAGGAAGACAGTCCATTTAGAAATAGTTATGCAGAGGATTATTTAAGCAAATTTCTATTGTGTTACATAGTTAAGAAGGCATGGGCAAAATCCAATTCAAATAATAATAGTTAATTTAATTAAGAACTAAAATTAAAACTTCATCACCAGTAGGAATCAGCAGAAATCACACATATTCTTGGTTGCATACTGTGGGCAGAATGGTAGGATATAAAACGTGACCCAGTCCCCACAGATTGAAATGCCACATAAAGGGTATATAGCAAGGCTAAGGGTCCCATCTATGAGGAGGATGGTTAGAACAATAGGAATTCAGAAGAACAGATCATATAGAAAGGAGGATATGGGGAACAGGAAATGGGTTGAGGTTAGAATGCGTGAAGAGAGGCAGAAAGAGGGCATCCTAGGGTGTGGGCATGGCTTGACTGAAGGTGTGAGCACAGGAATGTGTGTGATGCAACTGGGAAAACATTTGACTAGACCTTTTTCTTTTTTTTCCCCTCCAAATCACATTCATTGAACCTTATTTCTTTGTTATACACATTTTCTCTATAGCAAAACGAATGAAATCTGGACTGTATTATAATGACTAGTCCTGTGCATTCCATTTGACTCATAATTTATTTCTTTAAAAAAATTCTCAAGTGCTTTGCATATACTTCTTCTATAAATTAATAATGATTTTAAGAATAGTAACTGTATGCTGCTTTTTTTCAAACCCTTCAAGCATATCCAGTACAGAATCCTGAAACTGGCAGATGCTTAGTAGATGTAATTAAAAAGTATGTGTTGAAATTGCCACATGTAGGATTGGAAAGTTTCAGCTTTAGCATCAGTCCTTCCAATGAACACCCAGGATTGATCTCCTTTAGAATGGACTGGTTGGATCTCCTTGCAGTATAAGGACTCTCAAGAGTCTTCTCCAACACCACAGTTCAAAAGCATCGATTCTTCGGCAATCAGCTTTCTTCACAGTCCAACTCTCAGGAGAAGGGTACAACAGAGAATGAGATGGCTGGATGGCATCACCGACTCTGTGGACATGAGTTTGAGTGTACTCCAAGAGTTGGTGATGGACAGGGAGGCCTGGCGTGCTGTGATTCATGGGGTCTCGGCGAGTCGGACACGACTGAGCGACTGAACTGAACTGAGGATTGGAAAGAGTGGGTTACGATGCTTAGTTTCATGTTTTGTTGTGCAGTTTCACTTAATTGAGCACTATGTGAAGTAGTCATGCTTTTGTAAATTACTACAGTTGAAAGTTGTCTGGATTAATAAGCACCCAAAATTTAAAGAACATGTGTGCATTAGTTTCCTAGGGGTGCCATAACAAATTCTAGCTGGAGCCTAGAAGTTTGAAATCAAGCCATCAGAGTCAGGATCCCTCTAAAGGCTCTAGGGAAGAAGTTTTTCTTGCCTCATGCTACTTCTGGTGGTTGCTGGCGATCCTAAGTGTTCCTTTGTTTCTTTGTTGGTAACTGTGTTACTCAGATTCTGCCTCCATCTTTAAGTGATTGTCTTTCCTCTAGTCATTGGAGTTGAAGTGAAAGTGAAAGTCGCTCAGTTGAGTCCGACTCTTTGTGACCCCATGGACTATACAGCTCATGGAATTCTCCAGGCCAGAATACTGGAGTCGGTAGCCTGGAGTTAGAGCCTATTAATCTAGTATTGGGATTCCCTGGTGGCTCAGTGAATCCGCCTGCCAATGCAGGAGACACAGCTTCCATCCCTGGGTCAGGAAAATCCCTGGAGAAGGAAATGGCAACCCACTGTAGTATTCTAGCCTGGAAAATCCCATGGACAGAGAAGCCTGGTGGGCTACAGTCCAAAGGGCCACAAAGAGTCCGACATGACTGAGAGACTAACCACACACACATACATGATCTAGTATTACTTCATCTTAATTAATTACCATCTAAAGAGATGCTGTTTCCAAATGTGGTCATATTCTGTGATTCTAGGTAGAAATGAGTTTTGGGAAGGCACTCTTCAACTCAGTACCTGGTGGTGGCCAGGTTTTGCGATGGTCTCTAGTGATCTTTACCTCCTGGTATTCTCATCCTTTCAATGTGCTCCCCCACACTCAATCATGGGTGGCCTGTCATCAGTATATACTGTGGAGGTGACATTGTTTGAAATCTGATGTTAGGTTGTAAAAGACATTGTGGCTTCCACCTTGCTCTCTGTGTGCGACAGTCACCATAAGATGCAGAGCATACAATGTCTCCTGCCAACAGCTAACCATAGCAGTGAGTTAGCCTGAAATGGGATCCTTTAGTCCCAGTCAAGCCTTCAGATAACTATATCTCCAGCTGACATCTTGACTGCAACCTCATGATTAACCCCAAGATAAAACTTCCCAGCTAAGCCACTCCAGAACAACAGACCCACATAACTCTGAGATATTAAATGTTTGAAACAACTAATCATTTTAAACCATTAAGTTTGGGGATCATTTTTTAATGCAGCTTTATATAACTAACACATGTTTTGGTTCCTGGAATGTCGGTACTACCATCAAATAACATACTGTGTAAGAGAAAAGAATGGAATAGGTGGTAGATGTAAGCTTTGAAGAAACTTAGATGGAGTCTGATGGCCTTTGAGGAAGCTCCCACTGAGGACATAAAGAAAAGTGAGGAAGATGTTATTGGAAACTGGGGAAAAGGGAACCCTCGTGGTGTCAGGAAGTTTGGCAACGCTGTCACCCGTGGTGACATAGATAGTATAAATGTATCTGGTGAACTGGATAATGTGGCTAAGGAGTCATTTCCAAGGTAAAGTGTTGAAGATGCAGCTTGGTTTCTTCTTGCTGCTTATGGAAAGTGTGATATGAGAGAAATAAATTAAATGAAGGAATGCCAAAAAGAAATGAGCCAGGACTTTCTGGTTTTAATAATTCTTGGCCTCTCTAGATGACAAATGATGCTAAAATTAAGAAGTGACTTCCAAGCAAAATCGAATCCTGGAAACTGTCAGGAAAATATGAGATAAATATGGAGCTAAAGTCACGTCTGTGAAATCTTTCATGATGACCTCAGAAGTACTTAAAGTTTTGCCTCAGAGACCTATTCAGTCAGACAAGGGAGTTTCTAAAATGTCTAAGGGTGTTGTGCCTCAGCTGTCTCAGCAGAAGCCTAAAGTTGAAAAAACCTTGTGTCAAAGAGATCTGCAGGTGTGGCTTTTGTCTGTGGAATGAACTCAAGCAGAATTCATCAGAGACCCACAAAGTTAAGAGAGTCATACTGACAAAGCATCACCAGCTTGGACCAAAAGCAACCAAGGCCACACAAAGTGAAGAGGGCTTTGGAAGCTCAAATTTCTCTTCAACTTCAAAAATGAATAGCGTTTCAGTTTCAAAAATGGGAAACTAAGTATGACTTGGAAAGAAGTGATGATCCAGAGGGAAGAGTCAAAAAGAAAAAAAAAAAAGAGAGAGAGAGAGAATTAAGTCCAGGTCTTTAACCCTCATCAAAGAACTGCCAGCTTTTAAGATGGCCTCTAATGAGAATGCAGGAGACCTGGGTTCGATTCCTGGGTCGGGAAGATCCCCTGGAGAAGGGCATGGCAACCCACTCCGGTACTCTTGCCTGGAGAATCCCATGAACGGAGAAGCCTGGTAGACTGCAGTCCATAGGGTTACAAAGAGTCGGACACGACTGAGCGGCTTCACTCTCACTTTCTATTGAGCCTCAGTTCCTGGTTCTCATGCCCTTGTCTTCACCTCTCACATTGAATGACTGCTGCTCATGTGACCAACAGAACACTGTGGAAGTAACTGGTGTGTGATTTTTGAAGCTAGGTTATAAAACATTGTGGCCTCTGCCTTACTGTCTGAGATTACCTGCTTTGGGAGGAAGCCAGTCACCATGTCATGAGGACGCGGAGGCAACTTGTGGAGAAATACCCATTGAGAGGAACTGGGAGGACCTGCCAACAATGAACACCAGCTTGCCAACTATTTGAGTGAGCTGCCTTGGAACCAAACCCTCAGTTCTAGTCAGGCTTCAGATGACCATAGCCTCAGATGACATCTCCAAGAGAGACCCCAAGACAGACTGCCTAGCTAAGCTAATCCCAAATTCCTGACTCACAGAAATGATAAAATGATAGATGTTTATTGTTATTTCAAGCCAATACATTTTAGGTAATGTGTTCTGCAGCATTCAATCCTTAATGTATAAGCTTTATTAGGATCTAATATAGAAAGCGTGCTGAATGAATATGCTACAGTAAATTTTATTTTGAGAAGTAAAGCAATGAATCTTTATTGTTTTGTTTTGCTACGACTTATTTGCAAGCAGCATATTTCATTGTACTTCATTCTTTGCATACAGAAATAAAAATAGAAACTTTATTAAACATTGTTTTAAAAGAAACTCTGAATACGAGTTCTAGATATTAAGTTGTATTGATTTTTAAATAATATGAATATTCACATAGGGGTTAATTAAGTCAGTGAAGAAATTAAGTCAACAAATGGGGAGCTGTAGTAGATATTTTTCACTTAATTCACACGTGCAAAAAGATAAATCGGTCTAAAATGAGACTTTAAAAATCAACATATATTTTATTGAGTGTCTATTATAGGCTTAATATTTCTAAATATGCAATAAATGCAAAACAGGATAGTGTTTCTTTCTTAAAGGAGTCTTTTTTAAAATTATAAACCAAAAAGATAAGTGAATACTAAAACTTTTAGTAAAAATTAAAATAGACTTTTATGCTGTTGGGTTTAGTACTTTCAAACTTCGGAATTCTAGAAGCAGAGTTGGTTAAGTGTTCATGAGAATAGTTTGGATACTTAGATAAATGTCACTTTATTGATGTTTGAACTTGGAGTCTGTTGACGATGGAGATGAGAGTATTCCATCACCAGCTGCTTCTCTGTTTCCAGGGTTGAGAGATTGTGTGAATGAGTTAGGGGGCCTTGCCCTCCAGTAAACAGTCCTTGATCTTCCTTTAGAATCATCTGTTTGATGCCTCAGAGCCAGTGAACTGGGGTGGGAGGGTCACCCCTTTTAAGAAGTCAATATAGTTCACCCATGGGAGAAGCATATTATTCTTCAGGGAAAATTTGCTTACTTCTACCCTCTCCTGTTGTTTAGGGCTACCCAGATATCCCCTAGGAAGAAAACGGTCAAAGACAGATGGGTTTTAGTCTCTTAATAATGTTCTGTTCTGTTCTGTTCTGTTCCGTCGCTCAGTCGTGTCCGACTCTTTGCGACCCCGTGGACTGTAGCCTACCAGGCTGTTCCGTCCATGGGATTCTCCAGGCAAGAATACTGGAGTGGGTTACCATTTCCTTCTCCAGGGGATCTTCCCGACCCAGGGATCGAACCTGGGTCTCCCGCATTGGAGGCAGACGCTTTAACCTCTGAGCCATAATAATGTTAGTGAACCAAAAATCAACCCATTCTTAAACCGCAACCCCACTACAATAACATGAATTGCTACCTAGATTCATGTTATTTGTATTTCACAGGGAGAAGGCAATGGCAAGCCACTCCAGTACTGTTGCCTAGAAAATCCCATGGATGGAGGAGCCTGGTAGGCTGCAGTCTGTGGGGTCGCTAAGGGTTGGACACGACTGAGCGACTTCACTTTCACTTTTCACTTTCACACACTGTAGAAGGAAATGGCAACCCACTCCAGTGTTCTTGCCTGGAGAATCCCAGGGACAGGAGAGCCTGGGGGGCTTCCGTCTATGGGGTCACACAGAGTCGGACACGACTGAAGTGACTTAGCAGCAGCAGCAGCAGCAGTATTTCACAACTTTTCATTTTCTTATAAATATTTATTACGGGCCAGTGAGTTAAGTAATTCTTCACCACTGAAAACATGAAACGTGATATAATGGGACTTTCTAGGTAAGTAAATAGATGGTGATGGTAAGAATCAGATGGTGATTTGCAGCACAGATTCTAGACTCAGACTTGCATAGAAAACCCATTTCTATTCCTTACAAGCAATGTGATCTTGGAAAGTTAGTAAACTGTCTGTGCTTTAGTTTCCTCAGGGAGGGGTTGTTCTTGTGAGAATAAAGTAGCAGTAAGTGTAAAGTGTTTAGTATAATGACTATCACATACTATGCTTTCACTAGGTAAAATAGATATATGTGTCTGTTAATGTTGTCGATAGGAAAACATCCTGCCTTGTACTAATGCTGTTTATTCCAAGGACACTAGTGAACTTCAACATGCTGAATTCAATGATTTTTGATTCTCATTTCTTATCCAATTTGACCTATACATAGCTTTTGATACAACTGGCTACTTTTTCTTGCAACATTTTTTTCACTTGGCTTCCAGAACTCTGTATTCCCCTGGTGTTTTCTTCTTCACTGGCTATTTCATCTCTACTTACTTCTTTGTTGGTTCCTCTTGATCTCTGTGACCTTCCAGTTTTTGTGTGATCCAGGGCTCAGTCCTTGGATCTCTTCTCTGACTATACTTTCATCCTTGGTGATCTTGGGTTGTCTCATAACTTTCAGTACCATCTACATGTTGGTGACCCCCAGATTTATATTTCTAGCCCAGGCATCTTTTTGAACGTCAGATATCCAGTGGCCTATGAATCATATACATCGCAAATTTAGAATATCAAAACGGAACTCCTAATTTTCCTCCAAACCTAGTATTTTTGTATTTTTCTATATTTCAATAAATAGAATTGTCTTTCTCATTTTTGAGGCTCAAAATTTCAGAATCATCCTTTTCCTCTTTCTTTCACTTACACTTGATATTCATCTAACATCAGATCCTGTCGACTCAACTTTCAGAATATGTCCCCAAACCAACCACTCTGAGTTATTATCTCAGTGCACGCCACATCTTTTCTGGTCTGAATTATTGCAGTGGCTTCTGACTTGTTTCCATATTTCCGCCTGTATCCTCCTAGTCTGTTTTCAACCTGCTGCTGCTGCTGCTGCTAAGTCACCTCAGTCGTGTCCGACTCTGTGTGACCCCATAGACGGAAGCCACCAGGCTCCCCCGTCCCTGGGATTCTCCTAGAATCTGTAAAAACGGACTGCTCAAAACCTTCCACTCAGAGTGAAAGTCAAATCCTCCCAGTGGTCTGTGAAGCCATAGGCAATTTGATGCCTTCTGCCAGCCACCTCGAAGAAGGAAATGGCAACCCATTCCAGTGTTCTTGCCTGGAGAATCCCAGGGATGGCGGAGCCTGGTCGGCTGCCGTCTATGGGGTCGCACAGAGTCGGACACGACTGAAATGACTTAGCAGCAGCAGCAGCAGCAGCCACCTGGCCCCCAGCCTCATCTCTTCCTCCTCTTCCCTGCCTTCACTCAATTCCAGCCTCTCTGGTGTCCATGCTAACTGTAACACATGCCGGACACACTCACCTCAGAGTAACTACAGTTTGTTTCCTCTGCTCGGAATATTCCAACCCCAGATTCCACGTGGACCAGCGCTTTACAAGTGTCTCCTTTTCAGTTAGACTTTCCCTAATTACCAGAGTTAAAATTTGTAGCCCCCTAACTCCTGTTCTGGCAGCCCTAGTCTGTCTTCTTTGCCTAATTTTGTTCTATAGTATTTACCACAGTTTAATATACTATATTTTACTTGTCTGTCTGTCTGTCTTTCTCCTCCACCAGTATGTAAAGCACATGAAGGGGGCAGATTTTTTTTTTTTTTTGGTATATTGTGTCCACTGCTGTATTCTTAGCATCTATTTTTAACAGTGGCTGACATATGCTTCATTTACTGGTAATTTGCTAAAAATATTTCATGATATCATAGAACTGCCTGATTCTGTTGAAAATATAGATAGTTTGAGTTTCATTTTCATTGTAATGCTCAGGTTGCTTAAATGGTCTAAAATAATTCCAGGGTTTTATTTCACCTTGTCTTAGCTGGTTCATTATTTACCATAGTCTCAAGAGTCTTTCAACATTACTGACTTGTATAATTTACCAGTCTAAAGAGAGTTACTTAGATTGGAAAATGCTAAAAAGATTACAGAGTTTTCCTGGAATCAGTCTGTCTCTCACAGCAGCCTTATTCTGTCATTGGCCTGGGGATAATTTTTGTAACTCTCATCCACTTGGTTTCCATTATAAAACATGCAGGGCAAAGGTCATGTCTTACCAAATTTGAAAATGTATTTTGTGGTTTTAGGTCAATTGAGATATTATTTCCATGCTGAAAAATAATGACTGGAAAATGTGTCATAACCAGTTGTGAAATGGGTCAAGCCTGCCCTGGGCATCTCTCAGAGGTTTGCGTCATTGGCAGGGACAGCTGAATTCCTGATCATAGGGTATTCTGATGAACATCAAGAACTCCAGAGTAGGAAGGAAAAAATATAAGTTGTTTGCCTTCTTTCAGGACCATTAGATGTCTTGTAACTATCATTCAAGTAAATGTCACAATCCATAGGGAGGAAAGGATCAAAAACTTTATGAATTGGGTCAAATGGCAGTCATCATTGTTGATTTGAACTTAAGGTATACTTTCAATTCCTCTGAAAGTGTGCAGATGTTGTTCAATATCATCAGATTCTATACCTTCACTCAGTTCCAGCCTCTCTAGTGTTACGGGGGGATAAAATGAATACATAATCCTAAATTGTAAGAGATCTCATATTTTGTAAGACACCTGTTCTTAGTGGAAGAGAATTTCAACATGTGGTCCTTGAAGCAATTTTACAGGAGTGGAGAATTATTATTATTCATTATTATTTGTGAATTATAGCCAAAGGAGGATAGTATATGAAGGCAACATGAAGACAGGAGTTAGTTCCAAACTCCTCTCACATGATTCGTAAGATTTTCAGCCCCATTTCATGAGTAATACCAATAAGGAAGTACTTCTTATCTAACCAACACTTAGTGGTAGCACCTAAGATTCTTTTCTTTCCCTTGAGGTAATGCATTCATAAATTGCTATTTCACAACAGAGGATAAAATATATTCAACTCAGAAATGATATGTAGATTGTACAAATGGAAGGTAGTTTTCTCACAAGAACTAATTACATATAATAATATTAAAAGACCTAAATAAGAGAAACATCAGTAAATATCGTACCAGGTTGACAATGTAACCAAAAGTTTCCCCTTTTCAATTCCTGATGAAGTTGTAGTGCACAAGTGCCCACTTTTATTATTATTGTTTCTCTATGGGTAATGAGGGAGACATTGTTTTGTACGCAATGAAAAACTGATCATTTCTCCATGTTACTTCTTAACTTTATGTTTCTGATTTCAGATCTCCTTCCCCTTCCAGAGGAAGTTAGCGATGCCATAGCTTTAAATGCCTGTTTTAGCTGCAAAACTCAAATGTTCACTTTCTGTAGAAAATCTAAAGCAGGTGGTATACATTTTCTCATGATTTGGAATTCTTTAAAGGCAAGTCAATTTGAAGTTCAAGTGCGGGTAGGTTAAGCCGACGTCATCATCCTGGTAACATTCTTCCAAATAAAAAGAAAACCTTTCTTCTGAAATGCAATTTTCTGTGCAATTGTAATTCTCAATTGCATCACTGTCATAAACATTACAGCCTCATTTTCATTAATTTGGTCTAAGTTTCAAAAATAATCTTTGTTCTGATTCTGATTTGGATTTTCAATAGAAAGTAAATGTGAAATGAAGAGGTAGCAGCTAAACCAGGAATTTAAGCCACTGCACTGCTGATCTTAGAAAGAATCTGGTCTGAAAGGAAGAGACCTGAACTTAAAGGGGCCGCAGCTCTTGCTGCTAAAACTTTTAGGGAGAATCATTTGACTTGGAAGTCTCTGCTTTTTTCCATCTGTCCCAACCAGGCAACCCTTATTTAAAAAGTGATCAAGTCAAACCTGAAAATGAGAGGCCTATGTTTCAGGTTTTGCTCTTGTGGTTCGTAATGCTCTTCTGTGTTTTTCTTGCTAGGCTGTGTACCTGCTCCTATTTACTAAGTGAGCTTCTAGAAAAGCACATGGCACAGTGCCAGGCACATGAAGAAAGAGATGCTTGATTTTAGTGGAGCACACAGACATGGAATGATAACAGTAGGATTATATGCCTGGTGAAAATGCTCTTCTTGACCATGCACTTATGTGTCCATGTCTGGAGGACTATGGGCCTTAGTCAGAACCTGTGCAATACAGACCAGGCTCTTCAGGTCAGCATCCCTAGGTGGAAATAGATCACTGATAATAACTGCTAAAATTGCTAAAATGGATATCCATGAAATGACTGCGATAAGTAGATTCCAAAGCCTTATCATGTCACCTTCATCTCAAAAACATTTAGCCTTTTTAATGAGTATTTTTCCATTGCCATAAAACAGCCCCATGCGATGTTAACTGTATTGTATATTATAAGCATAGCTAATAAATTCATGTGATGTGATGAAATGTTGCAAATATGCTTTGATGGAGCCTAAAAAAAAGCAAACAGATCTTTTGTGTCTTTTTTTCTTCTATTGTCATTTGTCAGTAAGATGATAAAGAAGGAATTTTCTCTTTCTTCAATTTATCTTCAAAACTCACCTCTGGGAATGTTCCTCTAATAAACGTTATTCAGTGGGGTAAAGACATTATGCTCTAATAAGCCTTCATCAAAGGAGTGTTATAATTAGTTACCAAAGGCAAGAAAGTAAAAGATTGGAAATTTAGCCATCCCTCTCTGAAAGGCACAGCTTTGCAGGTACAGCGCTTTGGTCCAGAATGGGGCATCTTCAGTTTCACCTGCATGTTAATAAAACCCGTGAGATCCTTTGTGCCACTCCAACTTGACCAAGTCTTAGTCCTGTTTCCCAATGAGCTGCCCTCAAGGTGACTTTAAAAAGTGACACATACTAAGTACACCCCCAGGAAAATGGGAGGAGGGGTCTGTTTGCAGGGTTAGGTCACTGAGCAGCTTCTTGGCAATTCTGATGTTGGCAACGATTCGTCCTTGGAAAGGACACCCTCAGACTTTCTGCGAATGCCTCTCAAGACTGTGTTTCAGGCATGTCCAGGCTCTGGATTACCATGGTTACTGTCTGACTCTGTATCTATTGCTTGGCTGGGACTAAGAGCATGGTGATGTATGCTCTGCCTCTCAAGCTCAGGGAATAGTTGAAGGTAAGATCTTATTCTGAAGCAACATGAGAGCTTTGTGCTTTTCTTTTGTCCACATGACAGCTCATAAATTCCCTATTCTCTAAGAGTAACTCCCAGTAAAATTGAAAAAAGCTATATTAAATTTCAAAAGGAGACCCTCATGTACTCTTCTTTTATTAGGGGGTCTAGAATGACAAGATCCCATGTTTCACTCATCATATGATTCCTTTGTTTTCAGTTTAATCCAATCATGATGGTTCATAAATTAAATGGTGAAAACATAGTATAAATTGTATTATACAGCAGCAGTAGAAAGAGTTAACAGAGTCTCATGGGAGCATCATAACACCAGTGAAATCATTGTAATTAAATAGAATATAAAGAAAAGAAGTAAAATATCAACTTTATGGCATATTTGCACATTACTAAATTAATTTTTATCTCTATATAGTAGCATACCATTTATTTCTAGTTGGATTGCTAATCTACTACCTAGATCCTAGTCCAGTGGGGAAAAAGACAACTTAGAACACAGCCATGGATAGGAAGATCAGGCAATTGGTAATAACAAGGAAAAGCACTTTGCATGCAGTAAAACATCCATGGGAGGTAGTGATGGTTTTATTATTATTGATTGCTTAGTTTTCTTTCACATATATTGTCTCATTTACTATAACTCAATGGAGTTGGTTTGGTTAGCATGCCCATTAAAGAAAGAAAACTGAGGCACAGAGGGATCCTGTAGCTATTGAAACTCTCGTTGCCACTGAATAATGGAGCTGGAATTTGACCAAAGGCTTCCCCAGTGGCTCAGTGGTAAAGAATCCACCTGCAATGAAGGAGATGAGGGGGAATGTGGGTTCGACCCCTCAGTTGGGAAGATCCCCTGAAAAAGGAAATGGCAACACACTCCAGTATTCTTGCCTGGAAAATCCCATGGATAGAGGAGCTTGGTGAGCTACAGTCCATAGGGTCACAAAGAGTTGGACATGACTGAGCATGCATATATTTTAATCGTTTTATTTTATTGCCTCTGGATGTACTCGCTGGTTGCAAAAAATATATATATTATAGTTGCAACTATAACAAATTCAGCTATTTGGTTTTATAGCTTGCAGAAAATGAGTGTGTCTGGATTGGAAATGGGAGGTAAGATAAGATAGGCTTCCTGACTATCAACAGATAATACCTAAAACACAAGCAACTAATAACAAATAAATACTATAGAAGTTTTATTGAAGTTATCTTAAATAGAGGTAACAGCACACTAATTCCTTGTATAAAATGATGATCTGGGGTCATCTTCTGAATGCTCTACTATATTCAATAAATTATGCTTTAAATAGTTTGAAAGAAAGTAATCCATTATAGAAATACTGATCCCCCATAACAAACAAATGATCTCATTTGTTATGTCACCTAAGAAAGACCTTTATTAAAAAAAAGTGAAAGAAATCTACATGGTAATTAGAAGGGAGAAGTTTTGATAATCATTTTCTAAAAAGATGGTGCTAGATAATTGGGGTCTTACTATTAAAGAAATGGAGAAGGAAATGGCAAACCACTCCAATATCCTTGGCTGGAGGATCACATAGACAGAGGAGCTTGGTGGGCTGCAGTCCAGAGGGTCGCACGTGACTGAGCGACTAACACTTAAAGAAATAGTCACACTTACCAGTATGCTTCAAAGATCCAGGGTCTAGAAAGTATCCACCTTAGATAACCTTCCCTAAAATTTAAACTAATGAAGAGCCTTTTACCTGTCAGTAGATTCTTGATCTGATGCTAGATATAGTCTCATTTGTTATGTCACCTAAGAAAGGTCTTCCTGAACAAATTGTCCAGCAGTACTCTAAACTGTGATATTTAAGATTAGACAGATAGTATAAACTTCTGCTCCCTATATATAAATATATTCTAGACAAACTTGACAAGGCCTGCAAGTGTAATGTTGGCAGCCTGAAACTTAAAACTGCAGTAATTCTTATTGCTGATTTTTCTTTTTTACATCTTTATTTTCTAATTAGCAAGTAACGCTCTAGAAATAATCATGTTTACTGAAACTATTTTAAATCTTGTATCTTACATTAAACATAGATTTGAGCCTTATTTCAGCTTCATACATAGGCTGGAACACAATTTATAGACATGAAAATAGTTAACTTTGTGCAAGTAAAATAACTCACTTACATCAATGTCATCTTGTGGCCCATGCTAGTGACTTGATTCTCCACAGACTTCAGCAAGAAAGGCCGGTAGGAATCCAGTTTCTGAAATAGGTATCAATGTAACAGTGGATGTGTTGGCACCAGAATGTCAGTGTATTAACTTTTTAAAAGATAAAACCCCACAGACTAACTCACACACTCTCCCTATCACCTATTTTCTATTACTTCTCTGAAGTGGTATCTTTATGCAAATAGCATGATAGTATAATTTCATTATTACTGAAATTTCCCTTGCAGTCAGTGAAAATAAACACTACAAAGAATAGATTTCCTCAATTTGAAATTATTTCTCTCATATTTTATATATTGTATATATTTATACTGAAGTTTAAGTTCCATCTGTTTTTCCTATACCTAGCCACATACCACAAGTTGTATAGAAAGGATGAAACTCTGATTCCTCAGCTTCCTGAAGGAAAGTCCCCTGTTCTCTGCAGCCCCATCCTATGAATCCACCAATTTCCTTCTAGTTCACTTTGCTTGACTCCTGCTCACAGGTGCCAAGACACAGGACACAAGTTCCTAAGTTCAGGTCATCAATGTCCTGTTCTGAAGGGGAAGAAGAAAGGTTTTCTGTCCTCTGTCTGCACCGCTGTCATTTTGGTAAAGTTATAAGAAGGCAAATCAGACAGAATCCAATTAGACACTGTTCTCTGAACACAATAAGTGAACATCCAACATCCAGATCATTAAACCTAGTAGAGAGAGGGAAGTCAAAGTGATGCTCTCATCACAAGTATAGCTTGTTCTCTTGTCAAAAGACCTTGCAAAGCCAGATTAATCCACCAAGATTGTGTGAATTTGGTTAGCTGCTAACTCCTGAGAGAAAATCTAGTAATTTATTCGATGAGGAAAAGTAGGTCATAAAAAGAGAATTGAATATAGTGTATGACCAAGATGTCAGCTCTGTCCCTTGAAAATCTGTAAGGAAAAGGAAGTCAAATATGGAAAAAAATATTCTCTACCCTGATGGTGGGAAAGATTGAGGGCAGGAGGAGAAGGGGATGACAGAGGATGAGATAGTTGGATGGCATCATCGATTCAATGGACATGAGTTTGGGTAAACTCTGGGAGTGGGTGATGGACAGGGAAGCCTGGTGTGCTGCAGTTCATGGGGTCACAAAGAGTCGGCCATGACTGAGCGACTGAGCTGAACTGAACTGAACCTGTTAAGGGGTATAAAGAGTAACTATAACAGGCCTAAATGTCCCTCCCAATTTCTTTCATTTCACACTATTATTTATTAACTATAAAAAATAAAAATGATATAGTGCTATTCAATTATATTTATACAAGTGTCAAGTAAGGAGCTTTACCATGTGGTAAGATACATCAAATGCATCATTTTTATTTTAAGTACACAGTTCTGCAACTTCCTATTGAAAGAATTCACTTAGTATCCTATGCAATCTGTTAGTATGTAGGTAGTCCTCTTTTAAAACCATTGTGAAAAGCACAAAATATGACCAATATGTGTTAACTCAGGAGTGAAGTTCCATTTACGTGTTACAGCAGTGTTTATTTCAATTACATTTTAATGGAGTATAGTTGCTTTACAATGTGTTTTTACTGTACAGTGAAGTGAGTCAGCTATAGGTATACATGTATCTTCTCTTTTTTGTTTCTTTCCCATTGAGGTCAACACAGAGCACTGAGTAGATTTCCCTGTGCAATGCAGTAGGTTCTCATTAGTGTCTGTTTTATACATAGCAGCAGTAGTGTATACACATCCATCCCAATCTTCCAATTCACCCCACCCACCATCAGTTCAGTTCAGTTCAGTTGCTCAATAGCAGTATACTAAACCAACAGCATAGCTAGAGTGAAATTTGATTAATTCTGGACATCCATGACAACTGTGGCATGTACTCAGAGAAACAATTACTGTAACGACTCTATACCCTCATAAAAAAGAGGCAGTGATAGGAGGATAATGAGTTGTTCCACCATTATCTCTCCACTCCTATCATTTGTGTAAAACTGTATGGAAAGATACTAGTTTTGAGTATTGTAGCCATCTGTGCTAATCCTAACCAGTATATTTTATGATGATACTTTTGAATTATTGAGCAGAAACCTCAGCAGTGTGGAAATGTAGAATACCTTTGTAAAGTTAATTCGTTTTGAGGGGGACACATTTATAAGGTCAAAATTATGGAGAAGACCACATTGTAATACAGTCCTTTTGTATTTGTTGGTTTCTGTAAGTATGTACTCTGTTAAAGACTACACAGTTATTATCTTAGCCAGATGATCAAGGTCTGAGTCATTAGTGATAAACCATATAGATAGCATATATCCTTGATATGATGTAATAAAAATGGCACTTGACCTCTATGGTCTTCATCCCCTAAAACTTAGAACTTGAGTGAAATAATGAGAAAAACATCAAATAAGTCAGAATTGAGAAATATTCTACAAAACACCTGACTGGTACTGCTCAAAACTGTCAAGGTCATCATGAACGAGGCAAGTCTGGGAAACTTAGCATAGCCAAAGAGAATCTAAGGAGACATAGTAGTTAAATGTAACATGGATGGGCTCCTGGAACAGAAAAAGGTCATTAGGTAAAACCCAAGAAAATCTGAACAAAATATGGAAATCATTTTTTTAAGCCTCAAGCCCTATAGTTTGCTTTATTATTCAGCTGTATTGGCTGCAGCATAGAACAATGCCAGATTTTACATCTAGATGGCAATGACTTGATAACAAATAGGTGGCATTCCCTGAGCCTTCATTTCCTAAATGCATAATCACTGTTACTGAACTATGTGACATGGCAAAATTTTTGCTCAGTTTTCTTCTTTTCCATTTAATATTCTCTCTACTAAGAAAAAGACATACCAGCTTTCCCTCTGTCAAAAATGGGTGGTATTCTCCAAGACCACTTGAGAATAACTGCTTAGAACTATGGATACATTTCCCTGTGATACTTGTATCCTTTGTAATAGATGTCTGTCACATATGTATCAAATTGATCATTAGCCTTGATATTAAGAGCTGTATAGACACATCTATTAACCTTACTTTAATGTATTAATAGCTGGTCCAAAATCCTACCATTGTATCAAGGTCTGTTTTTAACTCAACCCATAATTCTGATGCGAATCCTGGGTGACAGGGCATCTCTGGTATATTACAGAGTTATGGGGAAATGCATTAACAGTTCTATTTTGAACATCAAGATGTATCTTGACCAACTGGTGAGTCAGGGGTCTTCTGCCTACTTGTTGCTGAGAGCAAGACTCCCTTAAACAAAAACTGTAATGTTTATTGAAATGAGAGCTTCAGGAGTCAGGGATTAGAGAGCAGGATTGGTGCACAAAAGAGGCAAAAGAGAAGCTGTGGGAACCAAGACTGTGTGTCAAGTGTGTATTTCCCAGAATGAAAAGGCTGCAAGTGAACTTTATAGACCTGTCTAGTACAAACCCTTCATTTTACAGAAATGGGAATGTGTTGCTCAGGCTTGGTCCTGGGCCAACTCCTGATCACTTCTTTTCCTATATTCCTAGAGGTCTGGGAGAGTGGCTTCTAGTCTCATTTTCTTCTTGCCACACACTGAATCTTACTGCCTTCTCTTCCTTTGGCTTGCTGTGACCACAACCACATCCCCAAGCCTCTTGCTCTGACGTTCATGTAGAATCCTTCAGAATTACAGGGGAGCCATGAAAATTGAGGTACATAGCAAAGGTCCTGAATTTAGAAGTAAAAGCTGACCCCTGGTGTTCATTTAAGTCTTACCTAATCGTTCTGTTCCTAGTTCAGTCTTCTGACTGATCCCTTGATAAAGATTATAATTAAGACTAATTATGATTCATGGGGTCACAAAGAGTTGGACACAACTGAGCGACTGAACTGAACTGAACTGAACTGAACTGAATGACATTGAACTAAGCTTAAAATTTCTCTTATTTATGTCAATATTTAAACCCTATATAAAAATAATGGATAAGAAAAGGCAAAGAGCTCTTAATTTGGGGGTAGAAAAGATATTTTTATATTTGAGGAAAAAACTTGGGCTGTCTTTACCCATCCCTTCTTTAGAAATGTCATCTATGACAAACACTATCCTCATGGAAATTGGAGGCAAGTCCTGCTGTAGTAAATATTTACTCCGGAGTGGCAAGAGGCATTAAGTGAGGATAGAGATGCTTTCCACAGGCAGAGGGGTTGGAGCAGTGAAGGCAGAAATAATCATTTTTACCTACCTCCCTTCCCTTAAACTTCAACTTCCTGGCCTTTGCTGTGCCAGTCTGGACCATCCTAGTCCATAAAAGTGAAAAGTGAAAGTGAAGTCGCTTATTCGTGTCTGACTCATTGCAACCCCATGGACTGTAGCCTACCAGACTTCTCCGTCCATGGGGTTTTCCAGGCCAGAATACTGGAGTGGGTTGCCATTTCCTTCTCCAGGGGATCTTTCCCACCCAGGGATCGAACCCAGGTCTCCCGCATTATGGGCAGGTGCTTTACCCTCTGAGCCACCAAAGAAGCCCTAGTCCATATTCAGAAGCAAAAGCCTCAGAATGAGATTCTGAGACATAGGAAAGGAAGAAGGAGGGATGTTAATATGCACTGAGATGAGAGAAAACTTCCTCAGGTTACTAGTCTCTGATGGCTGTCTACTTACATGAAAGAAATACTATGCTGGCATAACTTTGGAGACTGCATGCTTTTCTTCTTTGAATACATACATGCAAGTATCTGAATTCTCTAAATAAAAAATAATAATTGCTGAATAACTAAATAAATAACTTTATTATGGGCTAGTGACTGTTTAAGTAACAATCACCAATAAGAAGAAAATCTTTAATTCCTTTCTTGCTAGTTTTTTTATGGCAATATATATTTATTTTGGCCCTTATTTCAGAAAAATAAAAATTCCTTTCAAATTACTATACAGGCTTTCTTTAAAAACGGAATAACTAGAAATGCATGATAGTCAATATATTTCAAGCTCACGCTAGGTAGCTTATTCCTCATCTTTCACAAATGCAGCTCTAATGTTTGGATTTTTAAAACTTTTCTCTTGAGCAGCAGTATACTTTCATTCTGAGTCCTTTTATTTAATCAGAGCACACACACCCATAGGCTACATCAAAGACAAGAGGGCATCAGTGCTCAGATAGGAGTCACATTCTTGATGTAAATGTGTAACAAAATAGTATATTATTTAAATATATTTTATAACTTATATGTTTGCCTTTATTTTACAAGTACCAGAATTAAAAAAAAAAAAACTGTAATGATGAAATCAGATAGTAAAAAGGATTACATATAGTAAGTCAAAATGCCAGTCACTTATGCCTGCATCTTTGTGACCATGGCTAAGTCAATTACTATCTCTGGACTTAGTTCTTTCATTTTTTTTAAATGTGAAGGTTGGATGAGAGGACCTCCAAGTGGTGTTGATCTAGATTTTGAACCATGATAGTATCTTACTACTTTGAAATAAAAGCATCTTTAAAGTTGTCTGATTCTCTATCTTGTTTAAGATGAGATTAAATTTTAGAGAATAAGTGTAAATATGCTACAATGTGAAACATGCCCAAGTTTTTAGTTCTAATTCTTCTAGTGCTTAATTACTGAAATCAATCAATTATCAGCAGCTGGTCTACCCAGTTACAAAATAAAAGTAAAAATATTTGTTATCCCATCTTCACAGAGAATCAGGAAGGATAAATTAAATGAGAGTCATTTTAGAGTCCTTGGAAGAAAGTGCTTCCTAAATGAAAAAAAAAACTTGCATTACTATCATTCTTATTAGGCAGCAGATATGAGTAATGCAATTTTCCTGTGTATTCCTGTTGGCTGTATCTTCTCAAGGGAATGAATTTGAAAAATAAGTAGAACTACTTCATAGCTAAAGTACTTAAAAAAAAAAAAAGACTTTTCTGAAAAAAACCCACAATTTTGAAAGTACAGAAAGCAAACTAATGCTATCTTAAATTCCCTGAAGAAGAGATTACACCTTCTGGAGAAAACTGACATAATGAAATACTTTATATTCATTAAGTTACTTTCAAACTTTTTATTTCTTCAAGTTTTTGCCACTACTGCTAAAAGACAGTGACTATACCTGCATACTTTGCTGCTGCTGCTAAGTCACTTCAGTCGTGTCCGACTCTGTGTGACCCCATAGACGGAAGTCCACCAGGCTCCCCTGTCCCTGCCAGACAAATTAAAAATCATTTCTTTTTATTTAGAAGTATATGAATAGGGTTTCTAATGTTTAAAGAGTTTTTTTCCCCAAAAACTTATGGTAATAATAGATCTTTATAAAAATGTTATTTGAAAAACATTATTTCAACAGGAAATAACTCCCTATTAAACCTTAAAAAATAAAATAGTTCACAGTTTTCTAATGAAGTCAGAAGATTCTGCTTTTAAAGTTAGTTTAACAACAAGACTTTCAAATAAAACAATTATATTAATAGATGACTGATGACTTGCTTATAGATTTAAGGACTATCCATTTTTCTTTTAGTGACTAAGCTTATTTAATTCCAAACATTTTAGAATCAGGGAATAGGACATGTAGTAACTATGTTCATATTCACAAAATGTTAATGTAGCGCAATGAGGCGATAGTCCCAGTAGTTTATACCCAAATCACATCTGTGTTAAATAAGTATTATTGGTCCAGTTTTCAATTCTGTTTTCTCTGTATATATAGTTAATGTCTGGCTGAATTTGTATTTACTCTTCAAGATCCAAAAATTAATGCACCAAGTTTTATTAAATCAGGAATTCAGTTCAGTTCAGTCGCTCAGTCGTGTCCGACTCTCCGCGACCCCATGAATCACAGCACGCCAGGCCTCCCTGTCCATCACCAACTCCCGGAGTTCACTCAAACTCATGTCCACAGAGTCGGTGATGCCATCCAGCCATCTCATTCTCGGTCGTCCCCTTCTCCTCCCGCCCCCAACCCTTCCCAGCATCAGAGTCTTTTCCAGTGAGTCAACTCGTCGCATGAGGTGGCCAAAGTATTGCAGTTTCAGCTTTAGCATCAGTCCTTCCAATGAACACTCAGGATCGATCTCCCTTAGAATGGACTGGTTGGATCTCCTTGCGGTACAAGGGACTCTCAAGAGTCTTCTCCAACACCACAGTTCAAAAGCATCAATTCTTCAGCGATCAGCTTTCTTCACAGTCCAACTCTCACATCCATACATGACCACGGGAAAAACCATAGCCTTGACTAGACGGACCTTTGTTGGCAAAGTAATGTCTCTGCTTTTTAATATAATATCAAGGTTGATCATAACTTTCCTTCCAAGGAGCAAGCGTCTTTTAATTTCATGGCTGCAATCAGCATCTGCAGTGATTTTGGAGCCCAAAAAAAGTCTGACACTGTTTCCACTGTTTTTCCATCTATTTCCCATGAAGTGATGGGACCAGATGCCATGATCTTTGTTTTCTGAATGTTGAGCTTCAAGCCAACCATTACTTCCTAAAATCCTATGTACCAAAGTGTTTATTCAGTAGATGGCCAGCATTATAGCTTGCATGTGTCCTAGACCAGGTATATATTTTGTGCTTAAGGCTAACTGTTGAAGATTTCTTACCTCCTTTAACTATTTCTGTAAATGTCTATTTATAGGTATTAATGTTCTTTGATCACATAAAAAGTGAAAGGATTCCTAGGCATTCATCTGAACATTTAAGTAAGCTCAGATTCTGACTGTATCTATACAACTCCTCCCTATTTACTTAAGTGTACGTTGATACTTTTACAAAGGCCTAAATGTTGAAGAATTCATGATTTGGAAGTATTAAGTCACCAGCAGAGTCAGAATCACAAGTCATGAGCTTCTATTTGTAGGCTAGGATGTGCTCTTGCATTATTTTTAAGTCAAGCATAGACATTGTCTGCTTGAATCTCATCTTACCTATTAAAAGTTATAGAATAAAAAACTTAGTCATAGATGAGAGTTCATGTGTATTAACTGAAACACTTTATAGATTCCCCCAAAGTCTGATAAAACTAAACTCAAAAACAGGAAATAAAAAATTTACCCAAGAGGGTATAGTACAGGCAAGCAGTGGTGACTGATCTGCATGTGGGTTAAAATATACTAGGATTCTGTTTGATTTTCCTTGGAGACACTTAACAGTAGACTTCTGAAACAGATTTAAATTATAGATTTTGCTAGAGTAAATACGGCCACACTAGCCTTTTGTTTCACTGTCTTTTAGTTACTGGCTTTTGTATCCCATCTGGATGTCCCTTTGGATTCTTGGACCTTACTTTCAGAATGGACCTACTATTGTTTGCTTTGTAAATTAACACTGAGCCATTTCTGCTATTGCAGTATCAACATGAAGATAAAATTTTAAGTTTCATACGTTTTTATACTGGGTTGTACTTTGTTTTTGGTATTAAGAAGAGACGTTTGCTTCTTAATAATACTGGTCAGTCATAAAGACTAGAACCCAATTCTGTTATCTTGAAATAATGACCAAGTTGATTCACAGACCTATGGCAACAGCAAGAAAAAATTATAAAAAATAAAGGACATCTGAATCTTACTCTTGATTTGTATAAGCTGGTGATATTGGAAGAGATGTGGTTTTGGATAGAGAAAGATAGGTTAAGATTATTCTAGTATTATTTTTGTTTGTAGATTTTGCATATATGACTTGGTCTCATCATCTTTATACCTGCAGCTTTGCATTCTCATTGCTTTTAGAACTTCCTTTGGTGTATAAGGATAAATGAAAAGAGAAGGTGAAAATGTAGGCAACTTTGTTTCTTTCTAGCAGTTCTTACAAGTTCCATATGTCACTATTTAAAGAGTACCCTGTACAGATGAGTGATTGTGGATTCTGATCATCAAAGCGCCAGGTGAATCATATTGTCAGGCATGTTTAAGAAATGATATATTATCTATTTATCTATATAAATAGATATATTTATATATCTATTTATCTATATTATCTATTACCTATTTCACCCCACACACTTATTCTCTTATTATTGTAGTTATTTTCATGTTGTTAACCTATTTTGAGGGTTTGTAAGCTCCTTGAAGTCACAGAGTATGTCAGTATTTGCACTTTTAAGGAAGAGAATCAATTGCTCTCACCCTGTGTTAAAAAAGTTAATGAATACACTTGTATTCATTTGTTCATTCAATACAGTTGACCTTTGAACAATATGAGGCTAAACTGTGAGGATCCACTGATCTGCAGAATTTTTCAGTAGTAAATACTACATGATGCACTTGGTTGAACCCGCAGATATGGAGCTGCAGATACGGGAAAATTGTGGCTATGGAAGGCCCACTATTAATTATTCACGAGTTTCTGATTGTTGGAGGGTCAGCACCCCTAACCTTTGCACTGTTCAGGGTCAACTGTAAATAATAGTATTATTTTAAAAAATATGTACCTCTAAGTTGAGGAACACTAGAAAATATGCTTCATACTTGCTAGATTTTAAGCAATCAAACACCAGGAATTGTATGCCCTGTTGTTCAGTTGTTCAGTTGTGCCTGACTCTTTACTACCCCATAGACTGCAGCACACTGGGCTTCCCTGTCCTTCACTAGCTCCCGGAATGTGCTCAAACTCATGTCCATCGAGTCAATGATGCCATCAACCATCTCACTCTCTGTAGTCTCCTTCTCCTCCTGCCCTCAATCTTTCTGAGCATCAGGGTCTTTTCCAGGGAGCCGGCTGTTTGCATCAGGTGGCCAAAGTATTAGAGCTTCAGCTTCAGTCCTTCCAAGGAATATTCAGGGTTGCCTTACTGATATGTATTTATGAGAGGGAACTGTCCCTCTCATAAACATTTTTGCACAGATGTAGTTTAGATTTCAGTGAATCTGGGCCTAATTCCTTGGACCTGGTAGACTGCAGTAGTAAGTAAGCTACGAACTCATGCTCCACATTTACGTCCTTTAGATAAAAGATGTTTTATAGGACCAGAGCCATTTACGTAGCCAACTTATTTTGTCTCCTTTGTCATTCATCAACTATAAGGACTGTAAAACATAACTGACGTATTCAAATTATTTTCAAATAATTTCTAAGTAACAAGAAAGAAAGAAAATATCCCTTCACGTTATGAGCTGGAGTGGTTAGACACCTAAAGAAGCTAAATCATCTCTAGTTTGGCTTTTTTACAAAGTTCTCTTCAGATGGTAATTTCCATGTTAAAAAACATAGATATTTATTAAAAAAGGAAAGGTGTAAGAGTCTCCATGATGAAGAGACTAAGAGTAACCTTAAAGAGAAAAAAAAAAAAAAGACATGAAATACTGAGCAACAACAACATTTCCTTGCTTGGAAAAGGAAGTGCTCTGACAGTGTTCTTGTATTCTTTGTCTTCCCCAAAAATCATGACCTGAGGCCAGTAGGAACAGAATGGAGGATTAAGTGCACAATTACCAAATTGCCCCTTCTAAAGGTATTTCACCAACCACTACAAAAAAATTACCCAACTAAAGGAAGTATTTTAAAAATTCACCTAGAAATAATAGCAAAGTAATTAGTAACATTCTGCATTCTGTATATGTCTTTCTTTATCAACGTATTTTTTAAAAACCATGTTAGCCATTACAAAGCTATTGTTCATTCCTATGGTTCTAGGACAACAGGGGTAGGAGTCAAGACCAATTGATAAGAGTCCCCAATACTCTTTCCATGAATGCATCACACTTCAGACTCATTGGAAAACTACTGATTTTCTTGAATCAATTTAATCCAACACAGAATTCTCTGGCTTCTGGAACCTCCTGAGACTTTCAGAGATGTTAGCACTATTGTTCTCAACCCTTAACTCTTCATCAGAATCACCCAGAGTTAGCCAGAGAGCTGTAAAAGTGTATAGATAATGTGATATTTCCAGACATTGCTGATTCACATGACCTGTGGTGGGACCCCTATTAAGTGGTTTCTAGAAGATGCTCAAGGAAGTTCTGATGTGCAGCAAATGGCTGAAAATGACTTGTTTGGATATTTCCAGACTAATTTTACACAGAGCTCAAACATAAGGATGTAGGTGGGTCAATTGTTGGGGGGGGGTGCGCATCTCAGGAGCTGTAAGTAATAACACCATATTGTAAATATATAAAATGGTGTCAGAGTAGTGTGAAACAGTTTACTGCCTTAGTATCTGAGATTTCTAAATCCAGCAAGCACATGGGATATTATTCAAAAACAGTGTCATTAACAATTTGACTGCCAGGAAATGCTTGAACACATACAAACTGTCACTGGGTCTGATCCAAACAGATGTCCCTTTTAGACACCTGTTGGAGTGAACTCTGCCACTGACCCTTTAAATGGGATGGAGTTTTAATTTTCCAAAAGCAGGGACCCAGTTGGAATGCTAGAAATGCACATTTGTTGCTTATGTTCCATTCTAGTAAACCATCTCCTGAAGTATTATGTTGATCTCTTGATTGTGTAGTTAATGAGATAAGTCTACAAATAACATTCAGATTGACTAGCAGTCTTATTTATAGAGGTGTACTGGAAGGAGTTGATTTCCCATAATCAGCTAATAAGGAGAAGACGTGTTATTTTTACCTTCTCATGAGTCTTTCAAGAATTGATGTGTGAAAAACCAGAACTGTCCTCGTAAACTGGGAAACTGTTGAAAGCTCACCTAGAAAGCTATTTTGCATTTCTCCCAAGTCGGGAGTCTGAATTAGTGTTTGATTATAATGGAATAGCTAACATGTTAGCACAGTTTAACACCAAACATGACTGTGGATGATTCTTTCCAAAACCTGACATAAACAAGCTGTGTTCGTATCATTATTTCAGGCACGTTCATCATGTCTATCTATAGCATACTACTGAATCAGGTACTGCCTGGTTGAAGGTCATGGATTACACATAGCTATTCAAATACTTTATTTTTGAGACAGCTGAATTACTCCCTGACCTGACTTTAGTGAGTGGGAGGATCATCTTTATGCCTTCCTGCCCTTTCTAAAAATAGTAGGGCCTTTTAACAAGGAGATATTTTAAGCAGCTCATATTCACTTGTCTCATCAGGAGACACTTATTTTGGCCACTTGCATGTGTCCAATTTGCCTTTTCGAAGAGTTAGACTTTTGAAGGCTAGTCTGTGCTCCTCCACACCATTCATATAAGAAACTGGCAAGCCTAAAGACACTGGGATTACTAGCTGAGAGTCAGTGGGTAGTCACAAACGAAGGAAAGACACTTTTTAGGAATGTGAGTATGCTTCCGAAACCATCCATTTCAGATATTTCCACATCAGTCCTCAGCTTTTTGGATCTGTTTTCATAAAACCTGGCTGTGACTGCACTCCAGAGACCTCAATGATCTTGCTGCTTTTAATAATTAATAGGAGCCACTGCCAGCCTGTGGATAAGGGAACCTAATGAGAAACTGCCATCCTAAACCTGAACGGCAAAAACAAAACCAAGCAAAACCAAACAATCCAAAACAAAACCAAAAAAGAACAACACAAACAATCTGTGCTCATAAGAAGACGCGTAGAAAAACACCGAGATGTAACTCTGATTTGATAACAGGATTTATCAGTCACATGACTGGCATGCAGTGGGTACTTTGTATTTTTCTACTTTGAAAAAACAAGCTCAAATCTAGGTTATTCTGCACAACTGGGACCAAAAAAAATTATGAGTGTGAGAAAACGCGGACTCTAAAAGCAAGATGGAATTTAAGCAGGTAAACCCTGTTTCACAGTCATGTCATTCCGGTACAGTTGTACGTGGTACTCGTGTTTGCACCTCTAAGAAATTTCCATTTTTTCGCATCAAAAACTCCAGATATGAAGCTGAAGCTGCTTTCTTCGCCAACCTGAAGCTGTCTGATTTCAACATCATTGACACCCTTGGAGTTGGAGGTTTCGGACGAGTAGAACTGGTAGGTAATCATTCTTTAAATGCTTTTGAAAGTCCTGTCTTCTTTTTAAAATTTTTTTTCTCCTAAAGATTCTTTTTTCTTCTCTATCTAATCATTCATTACTCTTGTTCCTAAATCCGTACCAATACTTTCATATCAGCATATCAGAGTTTTCAACAAAGTGAACTATATTATGTAATCATTAAACAAAAAATAAACATCAATTTACTTTTTAGAACACCTCTTCATAATAAATGAAAGGTAAACATATTTACTTAATGAGGAATCATAAAGCACTTTTTACCCACCTGAGTTTCTATGATCTTTATTTACTTCCTAAGTTCTGAGCAGTGCTCACTAACTTAATTATGCACTCTATAATCATAATAATTAAAATATAAATGTATGTATATATAAATGGAGATGAGGTATATTTACATGTAGTATATACCAATGCATATAATTATTCTCACCACTGCTTTAAAAATTAAATAAATGGTGCAGTTAATCTGTGATTCTGTATTTATAAGTACTTATTGAGATTACAGTACATATATATATAACTGTATTAGATAATATGGTTTGAATATTTTATATATTTCACACATATTTCTATTTTATGTACATACACATTAAGTGTTAAGATGAAGAAGACATTTTGATCCAAGTTTATACATTAAACACATTGCATCAGTGTGGGGTAAACCAAATGAAAGCATGGTCTATTGTGTCTGTTTAAAATATAAATTTAAAACTGACACATTGCAACAAAAACCAGAAAAAAAATGTGTTCTAGTTGCCGCATTCCAGACTGTGTAGATAAAACCATATTTGAGAATTCGATTAATGTCCACCTCTCCTGAACATGGAGGAGTCCCTGATATTAGACACCAGTACAGTATGTTAGGAACTCCCTGAGACTGTGTACAGTTCAGTAAATAGTTACTGTTGCCATCAGGTGACAGGAGAAATCCCCTTCCATAAAAGTAGTTTGACCCAGTGCTATTTTTTATGTTTGTCCTTTTGTGCGTCAGTAGGGATTTTTGAGTTGGATATTAGACAAGAAGTGTTTAGAGCCATAAGGTATTGCATTGAGCTTGCATTATGCTTCCCTCAACACTGGCTGGAGGAACTACAGTAAAACTGCTTCTGACTTCACTCCTGACTTCTTACTGTGCCTCTGGGGATCCAATATTTTCAGTTATAGGAGTAAAAATCAAGTAAGGGCCTAGGAAGAAAACCTCTTTCTTTTCTGAACCCTGCTAAACTAAAGCAATCTTAGATTTATTTTTCAAAAATATTGATTTTGTGATGAAATATAACTTCGTATAACTGGTGAAGACTTAATGACAGTGTTATATGTGAACATCTTTGCACAGGGGAGTGTTGGGGCATAGAAAAAGCATAGAGCATAGTGCTCCTAACCATGAAGTGTTTATTGCCTGGTGTGTTTATATATATTGTTCTTTGTGTCTAAAACCCTCTCTCTATGAAATAGCATAAAGGACAGAATCTCCTTGATATTAAATTTATGGCTGTTATAGTTTCTTCAATATTATTTTTTAAAGACTTTTACAACAAAAGAGCTATTTTAGTTGACCATAAAAATATCAACATTATAACTGTGGTCTCCTAAGGTCTGATAACTTCCAACTGGGAGCCTTTGAGTTACCAGTGAGATCTTTTATGAAATACAAGATGTTTTTCATAGGATGTTTGAAATATTAGAAATCACTTAAAGACACTGAAACCCCTTCATAATCTGCATAAGCTGCATAATCAAATGCCAAGCTGATAGAGGAAACCTTCTAGAAAATTCCCTCAAAAATGTGAGGAGGCACAACCACCTACCCAATTAAGGAAGGTTTAAAGTGGACAGTTGATAAAGAACCCACCTGCTAATGCAGGAGACGCAAGAGACATAAGTTCAACCCCTGGGTCAGGAAGATCCCCTGGAGAAGGAAATGGCAACCCACTCCAGTAATTTTGCCTGGAAAATCCCATGGACAGAGGAGCCTGGTGGGCTACAGTCCATGGGGTAGCAAACAGTCAGACAGGACTGAATGCACATGCACGTCCATACAAAGTGGGCATATTAAAGGTGATGCAGTTTAAAAAGAAAGAATTTATATGTGTTTGTATGCAAGTGCATGGTTGAGTGTATACATATTTATTATAATCTTCATCCCAGGAGGGAAATCGGAAGTAGTTCACCCTAGCTTTCTTCTCATGGATATTATATTTCACACTTTTACACAAATGTTTGTAGACTAATGGAAATCATATAGGCTATAACTAGGTATAAGGTAAAACTAGTACATCCCAGGTAGAAGGGTATGTCCTTAACCTCTGATGTGATGTCATCTTGTGTAATCTTGCACTTCCCAGAACAAGTGGTATAATCCAAATATCCAAGTTATCCTCACTGTTCAATGAAGACTAACCATTTCAGTGATCACTATTACCCTAGAATCCACTACCCCAGTTCTTACCACTTACTAACTATCCTATAATATTAATTACTGGGTACGAAAAATATTCTTCTCTGTGATGGTTCATTTTAACATGTATTTGGTGATTCCAAAATTAGGAGCTTGGCCTCAACACTTTGACTGCAATTACACATACTGTTGTCATAGCTGATAGGGAATCATGGTGAGGACACTGGTGACCATCTAGGAGACTGTAGTGTCCCGTTAGAGTAGGACTCACACCCTTCATAGGTAGCAGGCAGGTCTAGATAGAGCCCAGTTCTGTTGTGATTACAGAATTTTTCCCTTCACTCCTCTCTGCAAATGGTGCATTTGGGATATTTCTGTTGATTCTATAGAGTGCTATTTTTACACAGTATATCCTTCACATGAACTCATTTTACATATGTATACAGAGTAATGCATGTGTTACTGAACCATGAAAGACACCAGGATTCTTGGCCTCCAGAGGAGAATTCAATCCGGGGCCAGAGACGAGGTTTGATCACTCAGAGCTTTTGTGTAATAGAGTTTTATTAAAGTATAAAAGGATAGAGAAAGCTTCTGACATAGACGTCAGAAGGGGGCAGAAAGAGTGCCCCCTTACTAGTGTTAGCAATGGAGTTATATACTTTTTAACTACTTATTACAGTGAATCAAAAGAATATCTGGAGGTTGTAAAGACCTCACTAGACCCACTCCCATAATTTATATTTTAAGATAACAGGATTAGCCAGAAGGTTTTTTCCAGAGACTGTCCTCAAGCAGGATACATTATTGTTATATAAGCCTAAAGAATGTAGAGAAAAAAAAGTTTGTCCTTTTCTCCTCCTTGAGAATTCCAGACCCCTCTCTCCTTGGGGACACCAGGACTTCTTACCAACCTGCCTAGGAATTGACTCTCTCATTCCCTACTTTTCTTTTAGGAGAATTATATTGCCAAGGGAAAGGGGCATCATTTTCATTCCATAGCTACTTCCTGCTATTTAGGGGCATGATCCCTAAATTGTTGAAGCAACATATTCTCCCAACCCTCATATTGAGGGTCTCTGATCCAGGGGCCCCAAGTAATAGTTGGAGAAGGCTGTGGCACTCGTAGGAGCTTAGACAACCATTTGTAAATTAAAAGGTTTTAGAAAACCCCATTATACAATTACAGATGTAAGGCAAAATAGTCATTAAACCAAGTTAAAATCAAAATGAAAAGTCACATTATGTCCATAGTTACATCAGTCCATTTTAAGATTGTTAGATGTCATCACAGAGTTGAAGAAAATCCTTTCCTTGAAGTGGAGAAACCCACCATGGGAAGTCTTCCACTTGATGAGGAGGGGAGTGCTCTGCAGACCCAGCAATTAAACTGATTATGAAATGTGGTGTAGGAATGAGCCCAGGACAGGAAGGCGTTGTCTTGAGGGTCAAACAACAGACTCAGGATTTTTGGAGTCAGCAGAAGTAGGCTCACATAGATTATCAGGCCCATCTGAAAAGTGCAAAGTCAGAGCATAGAAAGTAAAGACATAAAATGACGTCACTTAGTTCTGGTCAGGGTGCCACCTCTTAATCAGGGTGTGATACACCCATGAATCAATTCCTGGCACTTTGACAGCTGTGGGATAAGAAAGAATAACCTGGTAAGGGTCTTCCCAGAGGGACTCGAGAGATTAGCCCCTAGATTCCAATGTTTTTATCAGGACCTCGGTTCCTGGCTCAAATAGAGGCTTGCTTGACTCAGAAGCTGGGTCAGGAGTCACCTCCTGGAGTTCCATTAATGCCTGTTGAAAAGCTGAGAGCTAAGTTATGTAATTAGTTAATTCCAAGCTGTAGGAAAACTTTTCCATTGAGCATTTTCAGGAATTAGTAATCATCCATCCGCAGATTGTAACCATCCTTTATCAGTAATCTTTGCTCCTCTTTTTTCATATCTTTCTAATTCTTCATCAGTATATTGTGGTTTTTCCTGTTCCACAGGACCTGTCCAGATCAAGGGCATCTGCAGTGAAGGGGTTTCAGGAAAGTACTGCTTTTCTGGCTTGATAGTCAGCCAGCTGATTACCTTTGGCTACTTTACTCCCATCCCTGCTGTGCCCTTTGCAATGCATAAAAGCTACTTCTTTAGGACAATATATAGCAGTTAAAAGTCTCTTGATCTCTCTGAGATGCTTAATAGGTTCTCCTGTTGCTGTTTTAAACTGTCTTTCTTTCCATATTGCACCATGAGCATGTAAAGTCAAATAAGCATACTTAGAATCAGTGTAGATATTTACTAGCTGCCCTTTGCTTAACTCTAGAGCTCAGGTCAGAGCCACAAGCTCCGCTAACTGAGCACTGGTTCCCTGGGGGAGAGATTTTGCTTCTAAAACCTGTTCAGCCCACCACAGCGTAACCTGCTTTATGCTGTCCATCCCGAACAAAAGAACTGCCATCTGTAAATATTTCCATGTCAGGGTTGTCTGATGGGGTATCCATTAGATCTTCCTGAGCTGCATAGTTTAAAGTTAGAAATTGGGAACAATTATGATCAGGTGTTTCATTTTCCTTCTCAGGAAGGAAAGTGGCAGGATTTAAATTTCCACAAACTTTAAGCTTTGTTATTGGTCCTTCTAACAACAATGACTGTTATTTAAGAAGAAGCCTACTGTTTGTCACTCAAGTATTAACCTTGGAGTTTAAGATTCCACTCACATCATGAGAAGTCAGTAGAGTAAGATTTCATCCATTCCTTAACCTCGGGCTTCAGTGGATACTGCTTCTTATGTGGAAATAAGTGCGGGTCTTTGAGCTTGACAACTCCAGAAATAGCATTTTGTGCTTGATCCACAGATTTTCCATCAGCCCATCTAGGATTTGCATTTTGTTCAATTAAAGGGAGAGAAAGGGAGGGCTCCATATTCATGAAAACAGAGGTATGGACCTTGCTCAGTATGTCCCTCCCCAAAAGGGGTGAGGGAGACTCTGGCACAATCAGAAACTCATGTGAAATTAGCAGAGTCCCAGTTACAGCTTAAAGAACAACCTTTTGGCTAATCCAGACAGTCCTACTATGGAAGTGGATCTGGAAGAAAGTGGGCAACGGGCTTCAGTAAGCACAGAGAAAGTTGCCCCAGTATCTAAAAGGAACTCGACGGGTTGGCCCCCCACAGTTATTAATACCCGAGGTTCCTCAGCTGTAATTAGGATGGGAGCTTGTGTGGGGACCCCCGGGCACCTTCAGTCCTGACCCCTGAAACCTATGCTTCTGAGGGAAGTCTCTCCTCCAGTGTGGTCCCATGGAGACCAGACATGGAGCTGGGGACGACTTAGATGCCTGAGGGCAATCCCACTTAAGGTGCCCCTCCTTTCCACAGTAATAGAAAGCCCATCCTTTTTCACCTGGGTCCCTCTGGGCATTTTTCTCAGGCTGTTTAAGAATGGTTTTTACAGCCATTATGAGGGCTTCTGCCTGTTCCTTTGTCTTCTGCCTTTCTTTCTTTTCCTCATGTTCCCTACTGTAATAGACTGTTTGGGCCAGTTCCTACAGATTATCTAAAGACTGATTTGGTCCATACGCCTGTTTTAATAGCTTATGGAGGATATCTGGAGCCAACTGAGTGAGAAATCTATCTTTTAAGATCACTCTTCCCTCTTCACTTTTGGGATCAATCTCAGTGAATCTGCAAAGGTCTTCTCTGTCTAGGAATTTACCAGGAGCTTCCTTCTCCTCCTGTTCTATGTTTGCCAATTTGACATAGTTTAAAGTCTTAGCATGCACTTGCCTGTGTCCTTCAAGAATACATCTGACAAAATGACTCTGATCCCATCTTCCTTTAGCCATATTATAGTCCCAGTCCGGTTCTGTAGTTGGGACTGCCTGATTCCCAGTGGGAATAGCTGCCCTCCTTCTTCCCTACTGATTCATTACCAAGCCATTCATCTCCATAAGCAACAGCTTTCCCCAAAACTCAAGATTTTGAGCCAGGAGTCAGCGTTTGTCTCAAGATATACATCACATCCTTCCAAGTAAGGTCATAAAGCAGAGTAACATTTTTAAAAGCTCTAATATATTTTTCTGGGTCCTCTAAATAGTCTCCCAGATCCTCCTTGATTCTTTCTATTTCTTGAGTAACCTTTTAGCTCAGAGATGCTCTTGGAGCTAGAGCTCCATCTAACTTCTGAACTTTCAATTCCTAACAAGACGAGGCGCTTCCTGACTACCAATCCAAGTTTGGGACCTAAGTAACAGTACACAGTAAGAGCACAGATCACAAGTCCCTTGAAAATCTATGATTTGACTGATTAGGTTAGTAGTTCTAATTCTCAAAAGTTATGAAATGGTCAAAGAGACCAGGAAGTTTGATCGAGAAAGGAGAGTTTGGTCCACACACTTTGCCCATTTCTGGTCTGTCCCTGAAGGAGACATTGAGTGCCTCTTGGCATTGGCTGCTGCTGCTGCTAAGTCACTTCAGTCTTGTCCAACTCTGTGTGACCCCATAGACTGAAGCCCACCAGGCTCCCCCGTCCCTGGGATTCTCCAGGCAAGAACACTGGAGTGGGTTGCCATTTCCTTCTCCAGTGTGTGAAAGTGAAAAGTGAAAAGGAAGTCGCTCAGTCGTGTCCAACCCTTAGCGACCCCACAGACTGCAGCCTACCAGGCTCCTCCATCCATGGGATTTTCTAGGCAATAGTACTGGAGTGGCTTGCCACTGCCTTCTCCCTTGGCATTGGCAGGTCAGTATAAACCCCTGACAGGTTTCTGCCATAACCATATGAAGTCACCATGGAACCGCAGAGCAGGGCTCTGCTTGTTTTGTGCAGGGTGTGTCATTCATTCACACAAGCACACTGTAGAGTTAGTAAAGTACAGCAGAAAATGTGTTCGCTAGGAGAACAAAGAACTCCAAGCATCCTTACCTTGTCCTGAAGAATCCCGGATGAGCCCCCAAGATGAGAGGTTGCTGTTGAACCACAAAAGATGCCGGGATTCTTGGCCTCTGGAGGAGAAGAATTCAATCCGGAGCTGGAGACGAGGCTTGATCACTCAGAGCTCTTGTGTATAAAAGTTTCATTAAAGTATAAAGAGATAGAGAAAGCTTCTGACATAGACATCAGAAAGGGGCAGAAAGAGTGCCCCCTTACTAGCAATGGAGTTATATACTTCTTAACTACTTATTACAGTGAATCAAAAGAATGTCTGGAGGTTGTAAAGACCTCACTAGACCCACTCCCATAATTTATATTTTAAGATAACAGGATTAGCCAGATGCTTTTTTCCAGAGATTGTCCTCAAGCAGGATACATTATTGTTATATAATCCTAAGGAATGTAGAGAGAAAAAAGTTTGCCCTTTTCTCCTCCTTGAGAATTCCAGACCCTTCTCTCCTTGGGGACACCTGGACTTATCAACCTGCCTAGGAATTGACTCTCTCAATACCTCAATACCAAGTATATAATATTTATTTCTTGAACCTACCAACCCTTACTTCAGTAGTAATGTTGATCAGATAAGTGACATTATAAAAATACCACAATTTTTATAATAGTGTTTTTAAAAATGTTCCCAGATATAGATTATAAGATTATAAACTCTTGAATTGGGTATGTAGAACTAAGAAATTTGCATTTGTGAACCCTATTTCCTATTAGAAGTTAGGAGTGTAGTTTTATTGTCATTTGATATACAGATCATGTTCATGTTATTTTGCTTAATATAATACCCTTCAAACACTTGTTAGCATTTCTTAATTTTATCACTTATGTCAATTTAGGTGAATTTAGATGCAGGGGTATTTTTCAGACAGATGAATTACTGAAGTGGTCTACTGCCAACTTTTAGAGATGAGAACATAATTTTGGAAAATAATAGAAACTTAAATATTTCTTCAGTGATGAGACAAGAAGCTCGAAGTAAAGGCCTTATATGAATGGGAGTTCTGTTCTTAAGTTATTCAGTCTATTTCATAAATTCTTTTAGCATAACTGATTTCAACTAGTTTACTCTCAGACATGTCTTATTCACACCCATTACCTTTTGGAAGTCATTTATACTGCTTTCCTTTCTGTGATCTGGTATATGCTTTATTTTCTGTACATATTTTATTTTGAAGAGTTGCTTTCTTACTTATTCAGTGCTACCTGCTTACAGAATATTTTCCAGAAGGTCACATTCCATTTATAATAGCACCTTAAGTGAAATAACTTTTTTTTTTTAATGTATGATGTATTCGTTAAAGCTATAAGCACTGCTGTAAGACATCTAGGTAATCCTCTTAATTTATAAGACATGAGTATAAAATAAGGAGATTGATTTTTACAAATCACAAGTGAAAATTAATCTCATTCCTTTTTGGTCACATTTCGAATTTACTTTCATTTGCTCTTCTCAGAGAGGCACTTGCTTTTCAAAGTAGATTGTGTGTGTGAAAGTCACCCAATTGTGTCCAACTTTGTGACCCCATGGACTCCTCTGTAGCCCACCAGGCCCCTCTGTCCATGGAATTCTCCAGGCCAGAATACTGGAGTAGGTTAGCTGTTCCCTTCTCCAGGGGATCTTCCCAACCCAGGGATTGAACCCAGGTCTCCCCCATTGTAGGCGAATTATTTACTGTCTGAGCCACCCAGCAAGCCCCTCAGAGTAGCTTGATACAAGTAAAATTTATTAATCGAGCAGTGCTATGTAGTGGTTGATTTAAATGTTAAATATTTAATCTATTTATTCAGCAATTCAAACCTATTCCAGAGCACCATACTTGGATAAAATATAGGAACAGTGATATGGAAAACATGATCTCTGTCTTCTTGGATTATATTCTTTCGACATCATTTATTTTATATTTATGTAGCCAGCTCTCTGCTGAGACATACAAAGTTTAATAGAAAATAGCCACTGCCTCTAGGGATTCACAGTCTTCTAGGACAGGCAATCATGGAAAGTAATAAGGAAACCCATAGAGTATGAGCAACATGTGCTCAATGCATGGAAGAAAGAGCAAGACTTCCTGAATGTCTTAGAATTTCTAAGACAGACGATCAACAACATTAAGGCACTGACATAAATAACCGAAAACGTTTTGGTACACTTCTCATAAAATTAACTATTGCAAGACAGTTTATTAATAAAATGATATTAATGTTTCTTGATAAATTGATATTACTTTCTTACTAAAATAATAAAGCTTTTTATTTGAACCCAGCTGTATAATCTTTAAATAGCTCTCATATCCTGTGTATAATTTTGCCTTTATAACTACTCTGGGAGGTATAATCCACATTTCATAGGAAAGAAGTCAAGAATAATATGTATAAGTGACCTAAGATCACAGGTCACTGAAAGAGCTATTGTTATTGCCCAGAACTGCTGATTTTTAAACTAGAATTTCTTTTTTAATCATTCTGACTTCTAAAAAGATTTAGATTCTATCACTCCAATAACAGCTACCATTATAAAATCAAACAAGTGTCACACTTCAGTATCATATGTACACCTTTGTTTTCTTTTTTTTTAAAAAAGTCTGTTAGAATTCAAGAACCTATATTTATGATTATCCACTATTCACCTCTTCCTCTGTCAAACCTTCAGAGAGTCTCTTTTCTCTTTTGTGGCTCCTCAGTCAGTTCAGTCGCTCAGTCGTGTCGGACTCTCTGCAACCCCATGAATCACAGCACGCCAGGCCTCCCTGTCCATCACCAACTCCCGGAGTTCACTCAAACTCATGTCCACAGAGTCGGTGATGCCATCCAGCCATCTCATTCTCTGTCGTCCCCTTCTCCTCCCGCCCCCAACCTTTCCCAGCATCAGAGTCTTTTCTAGTGAGTCAACTCGTCGCATGAGGTGGCCAAAGTATTGCAGTTTCAGCTTTAGCATCAGTCCCTCCAATGAACATCCAGGATTGATCTCCTTTAGAATGGACTGGTTGGATCTCCTTGCAGTATAAGGAACTCTCAAGAGTCTTCTCCAACACCACATTTCAAAAGCATCAATTCTTCGGCGATCAGCTTTCTTCACAGTCCAACTCTCACATCCATACATGACCACGGGAAAAACCATTGCCTTGACTAGACGGACCTTGGTTGGCAAAGTAATGTCTCTGCTTTTTAATATACTATCAAGGTTGGTCATAACTTTCCTTCCAAGGAGCAAGCGTCTTTTAATTTCATGGCTGCAATCAGCATCTGCAGTGATTTTGGAGCCCAAAAATATAAAGTCTGACACTGTTTCCACTGTCTTTCCATCTATTTCCCATGAAGTGATGGGACCAGATGCCATGATCTTTGTTTTCTGAATGTTGAGCTTCAAGCCAACCTTTTCACTCTCCTCTTTCACTTTCATCAAGAGGCTTTTGAGTTCCTCTTCACTTTCTGCCATAAGGGTAGTGTCATCTGCATATCTGAGGTTATTGATATTTCTCCCAGCAATCTTGATTCCAGCTTGTGCTTCTTCCAGCCCAGCGTTCCTCATGATGTACTCTGCATATAAGTTAAATAAGCAAGGTGACAATATACAACCTTGACGTACACTAGTTTAGTGTTAAAATATCTATGGAGGGAAAAATAAACATGAGACAGTATGACATGGTAGCTAAAAGTTAGAACTCTGGAATCAGTCTTTCTGGATTCAGATCTTGCCAACTGTGTGTGATTAGTCATTTACTTAAACCTCTTGAGCCTCAGTTTCTTTATCTCTAAAATGAGAATAATAAAAGGGTATATGCCTAACAGATTGCAAAGATTGAATGAGTTAAAGTCCTTAAAATAGTGCCTTCCACATAATAGGTTAGTAAGTGTTGGCAGTGTTATTATTATTAAAATATGCTAATAATAACTACCTATTGATCATTTTTGGCTTTGCCTATAGAAAAAGGAAGGTATGAGATAATTTTCCTCTTTTCTACCATTGTTAGGTCAAGTCCTGAGAATACAAGCATTTCCCCAATATAAGAAAGAGCCTGAGGTCTTCAAATGACCTACAATGAGAGCTTGTATTGAATTCCCCCAAACCACTAACCTCCTTACTTTCTGATCTGTCATGAGTGGAGATGGAAACAATTTTCAGTCATCCTCACACTAAACCTTTGTGAACCTGAAATAGTCTGCTCTAACTTATCCATTTCTTTTCTAAATTGTAAAGTCCCACCCCTTAACCTCTAGATAGGAAATCGTTTTTGGTGCAAACTGCTAAATCATATCCACTTTTTTCATAATTTTCTTAAACCACAGCACCCTGGTTGGGCACAACAAGGGCCGGGCTCTTGCCAGTGAACAAAGGTCACCTCTCATTTCACCTGTGACACAGTTCCATGTTGTGATTGCCCAGGATGGGGCAATGTAGTAGCAAGTTGTAAGAACTCTGCCTACACTCACAACCACATTAGTGTAACAGGATCTATGTGCTGTACATGTGTGTATCCATACCACTCTCACGGCGTTTTTCCAAGCTGCTTAGTCAATATGTGTCACATGAAAGTGATGTGGAGGACTATGTACACCAATTAAAAAAAAAATAGGGATTAAGAGATGATTCAAGAAAGAAATGAGGTGAAACACCTATTGCTCAGGCAACAGAGTTTTGTTTCATTGTTATGAAAGGGGAAAGCTTAACTCCAAAGGGAAACCCCACGGAAGATGAAAACTTTTCAAGAGCTTCTTGCTGCCAAGCCACACACATGACAGTGAAATAGAATAGCTGTGGGATCACTGGGCAACGCTGCCATTTGTGACCACAGCAGTTTATGCTGCACAGAATGCCTGGGGAAAACCTTGCCATCCTATGGCCTTGTGTCCTCAGTAACCAAAGTGAATCAGGGCTCTATGATGGGTGAACACTCAAAATGGCCTCATTTTAATATAGCCTTTTCTCTAGACATAACTTACTAGTCAATACAGTGTTGGTCTCTGAGTCATGTCTGACTCTTTGCCACCCTGTGGACTGTAGCACACCAGGCTCCTCTGTCCACTGGATTTTCCAGGCAGGAATACCAGAGTGGGTTGCCATACCCTACTAGGATTATTATTAAATGTGTCATCCTCATTTATTCTCCAAAAGAATGAACACTGACACAAATTATTTGTTGTGATAAATAGTATTGATTTCTGAGAAAATAAGTTATTCAGAGAGCTAAAGAAAATCCAATCTGATAACTGCTAACTGAACATTACGGGTGCAGTCACAATACAGGCATTCCTGAGAGATACTTTGGGTTCAATTCCAGACTACTGCAATAAAGTGAATATCACAATAAAGCAAGTCACAGGAATTTTTTGGCTTGCACATAAAAGTTATGTATATGCCATTGTTGTTTAGTCACTAACTTGTGCCTGACTCTTTTGCAACCCCATGGATTGTAGCCCCCAGGCTCTTCTGTCAATGGGATTTTCCAGGCAAGAATACAGCAGTGGGTTGCCATTTCTTTCTTCAGGGGATCTTCCTGACCCAGGTACTGAACCCACATTTCCTGCTTAGCAGGTATATTCTTTACCACTAAGCCACTAGGGAAACCACATGTATATATCATACCATAGTCTATAAAGTATGAAAAAGCATTATATCTGAAAGACAATGTATATACCTTAGTTAAAACATATTTTATTGCTAACAAATGCTATCATCTGAATCTTCAGTGAGTCATAGTAGTAACATCACAGATTACTGATCACAGATTATGTTAGCAAATACTAATAAAAAAATTTCCAATATTGTGAGAATCACCAAAGTGTGACACAGGGACACAATGTGGGCAAATGCTGTTAGAAAAATGACAAACTTGAATTTGACACAGAAACAATTTACATAGCATTTACATTGTATTGACAACATTTACATACTGTGCTGTATTTACACCTATTTATATTTTGGGGGGTTCTAAAATCACTGCAGTTGGTGATTGCAGCCATGAAATTAAAAGACACTTACTCTTTGGAAGGAAAGTTATGACCAACCTACATAGCATATTAAAAAGCAGAGACATTACTTTGCCAACAAAGGTCCATCTAGTCAAGGCTATGGTTTTTCCAGTGGTCATGTATGGATGTAAGAGTTGGACTGTGGAGAAAGCTGAGTGCCGAAGAATTGATGCTTTTGAACTGTGGTGTTGGAGAAGACTCTTGCGAGTCCCTTGGACTGCAAGGAGATCCAACCAGTCCATCCTAAAGGAGACCATTCCTGGGTGTTCATTGGAAGGACTGATGCTGAGGCTGAAACTCCAATACTTTGGCCACCTCATGAGAAGAGTTGACTCACTGGGAAAACCCTGATGCTGGGAGGGATTGGGGGCAGGAGGAGAAAGGGACGACAGAGGATGAGATGGCTGGATGGCATCACCGACTCGATGCACATGAGTTTGGGTGAACCCCGGGAGTTGGTGATGGACAGGGAGGCCTGGCGTGCTGATGGAGGAGCATGGTAGGCTACAGTCCATGGGGTCACAAAGAGTTGGACGTGACTGAGCAACTGAACTGAACTGATATAGCATTTTCATTGTATTGGATATCATAAGCAAAGAAGAGATGATTTAAAGTATACCAAGACCAAGTGAAGTCACTCCGCCATGTCCAACTCTTTGTGACCCCATGGACTGTAGCCTACCATGCTCCTCCATCCATGGGATTTTCCAGGCAAGAGTACTGGAGTGGGTTGCCATTTCCTTCTCCAGTGGATCTTCCTGACCCAGGGATCAAACCCAGGTCTTCCACATTATAGGCAGACACTTTACAGTCCTAGCCACAAGGGAAGTCCTTAATGTATACAGAAGGGTTAATTTAGGTTACATGCAAATATTATGCCATTTTATATCTTGGATTTGAGGATTTTGGTATCCACAGGGGATCCTGGAGCCAATCCCTCCAGAATATCAAGGGACAACTACAAATGTAGACAAAGGAGCCTGGCAAGATACAGTCCTTAGAGTCACAGAGTCAGACATGACTAAAGCGATGGAGCACGCATCATAAATCTAGAAGGCAGTGGACATGTCTTTCTAAGGTTTAAGATAAATTTGGGATGAACTCTTTTATCACCAATTAATCCACTCACTCACCTTTTTTGTTTTCTATGACATAAATTTGATTTTTTAATCCAGTGAATTTATGGTACATCACATGCAGCAAAACTTTATCTAGTAAAAATTTCCTAAACATTTTTTGTGGGATGTAGAAATATGAGGTGTGATTCCTACCCTCAAAGAACTTCTTGCCTTCTCCTAAGTAAGAAGATTCATACATATGAAAAACAGCAAATGAAATCTTTTAGAACTGTATTAAATTCTAAATCATGCGAAAGGGTTCTCAGCATTTCAAAAAGACAGCATTTGGAGCTGATGGTGTAGTGAGGTCCAAAGGAGACACAGAACTCAAGCTAGAGCTGAGAGAATAGGTTGAGAGTAAATAGAGAGATGAGAAAAGGCTGTTCGGGGGGAAGGCCATTCCAGGAAAAGGTTACAACACAGAAGGCCATGTGTTTTCACAGGACACCAGAGCAAGTGGCCTGACTAGGGGTTGTGTGAGGGAGCAGGGAGAAATATTAGATGACCAATTGACAGGGTAGTGGAACAGTGTCAGACTTTATTTTCGGGGGCTCCAAAATCACTGCAGATGCTGATTGCAGCCATGAAATTAAAAGACACTTACTCCTTGGAAGGAAAGTTATGACCAACCTAGATAGTATATTAAAAAGCAGAGACATTACTTTGCCAACAAAGGTCCGTCTAGTCAAGGCTATGGTTTTTCCAGTGGTCATGTATGGATGTGAGAGTTGGACTGTGGAGAAAGCTGAGTGCCGAAGAATTGATGCTTTTGAACTGTGGTGTTGGAGAAGACTCTTGCGAGTCCCTTGGACTGCAAGGAGATCCAACCAGTCCATTCTAAAGGAGATCGATCCTGGGTGTTCTTTGGAAGGACTGATGCTAAAGCTGAAACTCCAATACTTTGGCCACCTCATGCGACGAGTTGACTCACTGGAAAAGACTCTGATTCTGGGAGGGATTGGGGGCAGGAGGAGAAGGGGACGACAGAGGATGAGATGGCTGGATGGCATCATCGACTCAATGGACATGAGTTTGAGTGAACTCTGGGAGTTGGTGATGGACAGGGAGGCCTGGTGTTCTGTGATTCATGGGGTCGCAAAGAGTCGGACACAACTGAGCGACTGAAATGAACTGAACTGAACTGTATTATATTCTTAAAGGAGATGTACTTTAAGGCATCAGGCATTTTTGGCCATTAGGTCAAATGAGGAACACAAATAAACACAGACTCAGCTCTGAACTTCCACCCATGAAATAAAAGAATACACTATAAGGTGACTAGACAGGCTATTTTTAGGGGGCAGTGCTCCCAGAAATAAACATCATAATTTCACTTCTGAATAAGGTAGTTTACTTTGTGCCAAGATGTATTCCATGTCCCTGAAAATTTTATATAAACACTTTCAATGACAGATCCCTTCCATGAAAGGGTAAAACATCTTCTATTTGTTAGTGGTGTTGAAAATAGCCGTGTTCTCTTAAATCAAATGAAATGATTGGTCTTGCTTTATGGAAATAAAAAAAAAAATGATTCTGAATATTTCAGTGTATCTCATCAACTGTATACATTTAGTTCATTGCTCAGTCATACTCTCTCCCTCACATTAATGTCCCTAGTTGCCACCGATGTGTGTCATATATTAGGCTAAACACTGAGCTAAGTTATCAGGAGATTTTGTGGGTCAGATGAGTGAGTGAGTGAAAGTCACTCAATTGTATCCAACTCTTTGCAACCCCATGAACTACACAGTACATGGAATTCTCCAGGCCAGAATACTGGAGTGGGTAGCCTTTGCCTTCCCCAGGGGATCTCCCCAACCCAGGGATCGAACCCAGGTCTCTTATATTGGCAGGCTTTACCAGCTGAGCCATAAGGAAAGCCCAAGAATACTGGAGGGGGTATCCCTTCTCCAGGGGATCTTCCCAACCCAGGAATCGAACCAGGGTCTCCTGCATTACAGTTGGATTTTTTACCAACTGAGCTATCAGGGAAACCCATGGGTCAGAGGACTTGGTTATTAACTCTGGCTTCAGTTAACTGCCTTGCAAATTCACTGCAGGATTGGGGAGATCATCAATACCCTGAAAATTACAGGCTAAACTAATATGAACCACTATCTGGTCATGTAATCTCAAATTTCACTTTCACAGACAAAACAGTTTCAATGTTTAATGTGGTTTTTATCTTCAAGTTAGCATAAGCATAAAAACAGTAAACACATGCTGAATTGGCTTAACTACATGTGAAGTACAAAAATCTTTTGAAAATTTCAAAGTAGAGAAATAGCAGAGAAAGAAGTTAGACATATTTTAATATCAGAAAGGGTGAAGTTCGAGTATACCATATATTAGGATATTAAGATCTGATTATAAGCCATTTGATTAAAAGTCTTCCAGTATGTAACCATTTCTAAAAAAATTACAAGGTTTATTTGTCTAACATCTCAAAAGTGTGACTAGAATGCAAACACTCTCATAAATTCATCTGATCACATCTCAGAGAGTAGAATTTTGCCATATGTGATTCTCTCTGTGTCATTTAAACTCATTTTAAACCTTCACTGAGTCAATAAGCAAAAGAAAGTGAAGTGTCAACTTATACTGAACTCCATCTATGTGGTGTTTTAAGTATTAAGTATTAAAATAAGTGGAATTATGTGAAATACTCAACAGTATAAAACTATTGCATATAGTACTTCTTTATATTAGTGAGATTATACATAGAAATTAAACCTTAAGGAAAAGAAACTGATTATTTGATGAAGGAAAATAATTTAAAGTATATCATAGGTAGTAAAATCAATTTTAATATCACTCAGTTCAGTTCAGTTCAGTCGCTCAGTTGTGTCCAACTCTTTGCGACCCCATGAATCACAGCACGCCAGGCCTCCCTGTCCGTCACCAACTCCCGGAGTTCACTCAAACTCATGTCCATCGAGTCGGTAATGCCATCCAGCCATCTCATTCTCGGTCGTCCCCTTCTCCTCCCACCCCCAATCCCTCCAGCATCAGAGTCTTTTCCAGTGAGTCAACTCGTCGCATGAAGTGGCCAAAGTATTGGAGTTTCAGCTTTAGCATCAGTCCTTCCAATGAACACCCAGGATCGATCTCCTTTAGAATGGACTGGTTGGATCTCCTTGCAGTCCAAGGGACTCACAAGAGTCTTCTCCAACACCACAGTTCAAAAGCATCAATTCTTCGGCACTCAGCTTTCTCCACAGTCCAACTCTCACATCTATACATGACCACTGGAAAAACCATAGCCTTGACTAGACAGTCCACAAAATAAAATAAGTACTGTAGGGAAGAGAAATAATATGTTTAAATTTCACAGTTCAGTAGACAATCTGAAGTATAAGTAGCCCTTTGAGTAAAAATGTATCAATACTAATTCTCTATTAAGGGAAATCACAAGTGTTCTTTCATTTGCAAATGATTTCCATAAAATAATCCAAACTTTTGTTCATGTTGTAATTAAAAATTGAAAATTATGGAACTCTCTTTGTCATCTTCCCAAGTTAAATATCTTTTTAAAAAATTAAAATGAAAACTATCTCCTCTATGAAAACTGCTTTGCACATCTTTTACTTAATTTAAGAAAACATGTATTTTCTTATGTTTCTTGTCACTAGCCATAGAACTGAATTTTAGGTCGAAAGGCAAGTTACAGAGAAAATGGGGTTATGGACACTTTTCATGACAGGAGTGGTGACCTTGGGAAGGAAAACAAGATTGAAAAGACTGTCTCTTAATTATTACTTGTGCAAATGGCAGGTGGAATCAAATGAAAAAAGATAAGACAAATCACTTTTTCTAGGTTCTTTGTTCTGAATTGATATGTCTGGCCTTTAATATAGATAGCTTAGCATTTACTAAGTGCTTAATATTATGAATAAAATCTTAAGTAAAAAATCTTACAACAGGGCCACACCTCTGTGCTCACGACTGAATGCTTTTCAAACTCTGACGTCCCTATTTAACTCATTGTCCAGCCTTTCCATTCTCTGTGTCATTTGGATATACATCATGCAGACAGTGACAAGTTTTCAATGTTTCTCCCTGTGTATCCTGTGGAACAAAACAGATGCCCTGGTTCTTTCTTAAGCTTCAGGCATAGATGAAGGAAAAGAAATCTATGATATTACTATGTCATGTAGAGAGACAGATAAGTAATAAAACTGTGGATAACTAGTGAGAAAAGAGGTTTTAACAGCAGTGTGAAATCAGACAAGTTTTTAATTAAGATTATGCTTAATGTTTCCTGAACTTGATAGTAATTTTACACAGTGAAATGTAATTCTCACAAAAGTTATCTTTTTTTTTCTTTTTGGTTAGGAAATGTTGAGGAGTACAGTCCAAAACTACTTTGTAGAATAGAAGCATTCTGTGCCCTTAAAAAATTTAACTTTCTTTCACTAATGCAGTCAGTCATTTCTTCCTGAATATTTGGGCACATTAGTATTTCAGAGTCGGACACAACTGAAGCGACTTAGCAGCAGCAGTATTTCATGTCCAGAAATGTTATTTGAGTCACAGCAGTAACATTGCTTTTTCTTTCTCTGTTGAAAGACAAACTTCCTTAAATTCAGACAGATAAATTTTTCCTATTCCTTTTTATTCAGATGGTAGGAACAAGTAACTTAAAAACAGATTTAATTATGAATTATAGTAGCAAAATACTATTTATAGTGAAAGTGAAAGTTGCTCAGTCATGTCTAACTCTCTGTGACCCCATAGTCTATACAGTCCATGGAATTCTCCAGGCCAGAATACTGGAGTGGTTAGGCTTTGCCTTCTCCAGGGGATCTTCCCAACCCTGGGATCGAACCCAGGTCTCCCGCATTGTGGGGGGATTCATTACCAGCTGAGCCACAAGGGAAACCCAATAATACTGGAGTGGGTAGCCTATCCCTTCTCCAGGAGATCTTCCTGACCCAGGAATCCAACCAGGGTCTCCCACGTTGCCGGCAGATTCTTTACCAACTGAGCTATCAGGAGAAAAATTATCCCTTTTAATTAGCATTCCCACATATCTTGGAATTCATGGTAATAATGATAACGATTCTTACATAGCACTTTTTAATTTTCAAAGTATTTTCACATACACCATCTGATTTGGTCTTCCAATATATGCAACTATAAACTAATGTGGTTTTATTCTCTTAAGTGAGGAAAATGAGGCTCCAGATTACATGAACTTGGGTATGATTGTAGTTTGTATATTATTAAAATAATAAGACATTACCCAGCAAATACATATTATTTTGACTAGAAAAGTTTTAAGAACTTTGTGATAGGTATGTACATTTTGCTTAATTGATCCACAATCCAACCTTTACTTGGACACAACTTCTTTGAATTTAGGGCTTAAAAGAAAAGTCATAAAATAGGGAAGTCATTAAAAAGATTAAACTATTTTTAAAAATGTTAATAGTTTCCCAAAACTAGAGTAAAAGTGAATGATAGTTTTGACTAATTGGGGAGCTTTTATTG